>NW_027018211.1:0-56849 GCF_032854445.1 Liolophura sinensis | reverse complement strand
AAGTACCTTGTGTTTTTTATATACAAATGGTGTGGTTTTTCAACATGTAGATAAAGACATTGAGTTTGTCTTCGACTTAGAAGTAAGACAATTGCTGGATGATTTAAATGGGCTTGGCCCAAAGATTTGACGTCTTCTGGGCTACCGAAGGGCACATAACTTATAATCAAAAGTTGAATATAGTAATGACCAGTCGCGATATTACATAGTAAATGTAGCCGAATTGAATTAGCAAAAGCCCAGGCAAAAATCCAAAAGTGGAAAAACTGTTCCAATGCTGCTGGTAAGAGGCTAATCCGACGTATTTTGTGACGAGAAATCGAATGGTGCAAACCGCGTTGCTCTCCGACCAATACTTTTGGCTGTAGCGACAATTGAATGAGCATTTTATGTGAAAATCACGTGCCTAACAACGGCTCTTACGCCATGGAAACCAAGAAAATTGCAATTTTTCAACAGCTGGAGATGCCTGGCCCAATTGCGCATCTTTTGGCACCTTATTGATGTGGGTCAGTGTTTAATTGTACTTTTTACAGCAGACTGTATCAAGTACCTTGTGTATTTTATATACAAATGGTGTGGTTTTTCAACATGTAGATAAAGACATTGAGTTTGTCTTCGACTTAGAAGTAAGACAATTGCTGGATGAGTTAAATGGGCTTGGCCCAAAGATTTGACGTCTTCTGGGCTACCGAAGGGCACATAACTTATAATCAAAGTTGAATATAGTAATGACCAGTCGCGATATTACATAGTAAATGTAGCCGAATTTAATTAGCAAAAAGCCCAGGCAAAAATCCAAAAGTGGTAAAACTGTTCCAATGCTGCTGGTAAGAAGCTAATCCGACGTATTTTGTGACGAGAAATCGAATGGTGCAAACCGTGTTGCTCTCCGACCAATACTTTTGGCTGTAGCGACAATTGAATGAGCATTTATGTGAAAATCACGTGCCTAACAACGGCTCTTACTCCATGGAAACCAAGGAAATTTGCAATTTTTCAACAGCTGGAGATGCCTGGCCCAATTGCGCATCTTTTGGCACCTTATTGATGTGGGTCAGTGTTTAATTGTACTTTTTACAGCAGACTGTATCAAGTACCTTGTGTTTTTTATATACAAATGGTGTGGTTTTTCAACATGTAGATAAAGACATTGAGTTTGTCTTCGACTTAGAAGTAAGACAATTGCTGGATGAGTTAATGGGCTTGGCCCAAAGATTTGACGTCTTCTGGGCTACCGAAGGGCACATAACTTATAATCAAAAGTTGAATATAGTAATGACCAGTCGCGATATTACATAGTAAATGTAGCCGAATTTAATTAGCAAAAAGCCCAAGCAAAAATCCAAAGTGGAAAAACTGTTCCAATGCTGCTGGTAAGAGGCTAATCCGGACGTATTTTGTGACGAGAAATCGAATGGTGCAAACCGCGTTGCTCTCCGACCAATACTTTTGGCTGTAGCGACAATTGAATGAGCATTTATGTGAAAATCACGTGCCCAGCAACGGCTCTTACTCCATGGAAACCAAGGAAATTTGCAATTTTTCAACAGCTGGAGATGCCTGGCCCAATTGCGCATCTTTTGGCACCTTATTGATGTGGGTCAGTGTTTAATTGTACTTTTTACAGCAGACTGTATCAAGTACCTTGTGTTTTTTATATACAAATGGTGTGGTTTTTCAACATGTAGATAAAGACATTGAGTTTGTCTTCGACTTAGAAGTAAGACAATTGCTGGATGAGTTAAATGGGCTTGGCCAAAGATTTGACGTCTTCTGGGCTACCGAAGGGCACATAACTTATAATCAAAAGTTGAATATAGTAATGACCAGTCGCGATATTACATAGTAAATGTAGCCGAATTGAATTAGCAAAAAGCCCAGGCAAAAATCCAAAAGTGGTAAAACTGTTCCAATGCTGCTGGTAAGAGGCTAATCCGACGTATTTTGTGACGAGAAATCGAATGGTGCAAACCGCGTTGCTCTCCGACCAACACTTATGGCTGTAGCTACAATTGAATGAGCATTTATGTGAAAATCACGTGCCTAACAACGGCTCTTACTCCATGGAAACCAAGGAAATTTGCAATTTTTCAACAGCTGGAGATGCCTGGCCAATTGCGCATCTTTTGGCACCTTATTGATGTGGGTCAGTGTTTAATTGTACTTTTTACAGCAGACTGTATCAAGTACCTTGTGTTTTTATATACAAATGGTGTGGTTTTTCAACATGTAGATAAAGACATTGAGTTTGTCTTCGACTTAGAAGTAAGACAATTGCTGGATGAGTTAAATGGGCTTGGCCCAAAGATTTGACGTCTTCTGGGCTACCGAAGGGCACATAACTTATAATCAAAAGTTGAATTAGTAATGACCAGTCGCGATATTACATAGTAAATGTAGCCGAATTTAATTAGCAAAAAGACCAGGCAAAAATCCAAAAGTGGAAAAACTGTTCCAATGCTGCTGGTAAGAGGCTAATCCGACGTATTTTGTGACAAGAAATCGAATGGGTGCAAACCGCGCTGCTCTCCGACCAATACTTTTGGCTGTAGCGACAATTGAATGAGCATTTATGTGAAAATCCACGTGCCCAGCAACGGCTCTTACTCCATGGAAACCAAGGAAATTTGCAATTTTTCAACAGCTGGAGATGCCTGGCCCAATTGCGCATCTTTTGGCACCTTATTGATGTGGGTCAGTGTTTAATTGTACTTTTTACAGCAGACTGTATCAAGTACCTTGTGTTTTTTTATATACAAATGGTGTGGTTTTTCAACATGTAGATAAAGACATTGAGTTTGTCTTCGACTTAGAAGTAAGACAATTGCTGGATGAGTTAAATGGGCTTGGCCCAAAGATTTGACGTCTTCTGGGCTACCGAAGGGCACATAACTTATAATCAAAAGTTGAATATAGTAATGACCAGTCGCGATATTACATAGTAAATGTAGCCTAATTAATTAGCAAAAAGCCCAAGCAAAATCCAAAAGTGGTAAAACTGTTCCAATGCTGCTGGTAAGAGGCTAATCCGACGTATTTTGTGACGAGAAATCGAATGGTGCAAACCGCGTTGCTCTCCGACCAATACTTTTGGCTTGTAGCGACAATTGAATGAGCATTTATGTGAAAATCACGTGCCTAACAACGGCTCTTACTCCATGGAAACCAAGGAAATTTGCAATTTCTCAACAGCTGGAGATGCCTGGCCCAATTGCGCATCTTTTGGCACCTTATTGATGTGGGTCAGTGTTTAATTGTACTTTTTACAGCAGACTGTATCAAGTACCTTGTGTTTTTTATATACAAAATGGTGTGGTTTTTCAACATGTAGATAAAGACATTGAGTTTGTCTTCGACTTAGAAGTAAGACAATTGCTGGATTGAGTTAAATGGGCTTGGCCCAAAGATTTGACGTCTTCTGGGCTACCGAAGGGCACATAACTTATAATCAAAAGTTGAATATAGTAATGACCAGTCGCGATATTACATAGTAAATGTAGCCGAATTGAATTAGCAAAAAGCCCAGGCAAAAATCCAAAAGTGGTAAAACTGTTCCAATGCTGCTGGTAAGAAGCTAATCCGACGTATTTTGTGACGAGAAATCGAATGGTGCAAACCGCGTTGCTCTCCGACCAACACTTATGGCTGTAGCGACAATTGAATGAGCATTTATGTGAAAATCACGTGCCTAACAACGGCTCTTACTCCATGGAAACCAAGGAAATTTGCAATTTTTCAACAGCTGGAGATGCCTGGCCCAATTGCGCATCTTTTGGCACCTTATTGATGTGGGGTCAGTGTTTAATTGTACTTTTTACAGCAGACTGTATCAAGTACCTTGTGTTTTTTATATACAAATGGTGTGGTTTTTCAACATGTAGATAAAGACATTGAGTTTGTCTTCGACTTAGAAGTAAGACAATTGCTGGATGAGTTAAATGGGCTTGGCCCAAAGATTTGACGTCTTCTGGGCTACCGAAGGGCACATAACTTATAATCAAAAGTTGAATATAGTAATGACCAGTCGCGATATTACATAGTAAATGTAGCCGAATTTAATTAGCAAAAAGCCCAAGCAAAAATCCAAAAGTGGTAAAAACTGTTCCAATGCTGCTGGTAAGAGGCTAATCCGACGTATTTTGTGACGAGAAATCGAATGGTGCAAACCGCGTTGCTCTCCGACCAACACTTATGGCTTGTAGCTACAATTGAATGAGCATTTATGTGAAAATCACGTGCCTAACAACGGCTCTTACTCCATGGAAACCAAGGAAATTTGCAATTTCTCAACAGCTGGAGATGCCTGGCCCAATTGCGCATCTTTTGGCACCTTATTGATGTGGGTCAGTGTTTAATTGTACTTTTTACAGCAGACTGTATCAAGTACCTTGTGTTTTTTATATACAAATGGTGTGGTTTTTCAACATGTAGATAAAGACATTGAGTTTGTCTTCGACTTAGAAGTAAGACAATTGCTGGATGAGTTAAATGGGCTTGGCCCAAAGATTTGACGTCTTCTGGGCTACCGAAGGGCACATAACTTATATCAAAAGTTGAATATAGTAATGACCAGTCGCGATATTACATAGTAAATGTAGCCGAATTTAATTAGCAAAAAGACCAGGCAAAAAATCCCAAAGAGTGGAAAAACTGTTCCAATGCTGCTGGTAAGAGGCTAATCCGCCGTATTTTTGTGACAAGAAATCGAATGGTGCAAACCGCGTTGCTCTCCGACCAACATTTATGGCTGTAGCGACAATTGAATGAGCATTTATGTGAAAATCACGTGCCCAGCAACGGCTCTTACTCCGCGGAAACCAAGGAAATTTGCAATTTTTCAACAGCTGGAGATGCCTGGCCCAATTGCGCATCTTTTGGCACCTTATTGATGTGGGTCAGTGTTTAATTGTACTTTTTACAGCAGACTGTATCAAGTACCTTGTGTTTTTTATATACAAATGGTGTGGTTTTTCAACATGTAGATAAAGACATTGAGTTTGTCTTCGACTTAGAAGTAAGACAATTGCTGGATGAGTTAAATGGGCTTGGCCCAAAGATTTGACGTCTTCTGGGCTACCGAAGGGCACATAACTTATAATCAAAAGTTGAATATAGTAATGACCAGTCGCGATATTACATAGTAAATGTAGCCGAATTGAATTAGCAAAAGCCCAAGCAAAAATCCAAAAGTGGAAAAACTGTTCCAATGCTGCTGGTAAGAGGCTAATCCGACGTATTTTGTGACGCGAAATCGAATGGTGCAAACCGCGCTGCTCTCCGACCAATACTTTTGGCTGTAGCGACAATTGAATGAGCATTTATGTGAAAATCACGTGCCTAACAACGGCTCTTACTCCATGGAAACCAAGGAAATTTGCAATTTTTCAACAGCTGAGATGCCTGGCCCAATTGCGCATCTTTTGGCACCTTATTGATGTGGGTCAGTGTTTAATTGTACTTTTTTACAGCAGACTGTATCAAGTACCTTGTGTTTTTTATATACAAATTGGTGTGGTTTTTTCAACATGTAGATAAAGACATTGAGTTTGTCTTCGACTTAGAAGTAAGACAATTGCTGGATGAGTTAAATGGGCTTGGCCCAAAGATTTGACGTCTTCTGGGCTACCGAAGGGCACATAACTTATAATCAAAAGTTGAATATAGTAATGACCAGTCGCGATATTACATAGTAAATGTAGCCGAATTTAATTAGCAAAAAGCCCAAGCAAAAATCCAAAAGTGGTAAAACTGTTCCAATGCTGCTGTAAGAGGCTAATCCGACGTATTTTGTGACGAGAAATCGAATGGTGCAAACCGCGTTGCCTCTCCGACCAACACTTATGGCTGTAGCTACAATTGAATGAGCATTTATGTGAAAATCACGTGCCTAACAACGGCTCTTACTCCATGGAAACCAAGGAAATTTGCAATTTTTCAACAGCTGGAGATGCCTGGCCCAATTGCGCATCTTTTGGCACCTTATTGATGTGGGTCAGTGTTTAATTGTACTTTTTACAGCAGACTGTATCAAGTACCTTGTGTTTTTTATATACAAATGGTGTGGTTTTTCAACATGTAGATAAAGACATTGAGTTTGTCTTCGACTTAGAAGTAAGACAATTGCTGGATGATTTAAATGGCTTGGCCCAAAGATTTGACGTCTTCTGGGCTACCGAAGGGCACATAACTTATAATCAAAAGTTGAATATAGTAATGACCAGTCGCGATATTACATAGTAAATGTAGCCTAATTTAATTAGCAAAAAGCCCAGGCAAAATCCAAAAGTGGAAAAAACTGTTCCAATGCTGCTGGTAAGAGCTAATCCGACGTATTTTGTGACGAGAAATCGAATGGTGCAAACCGCGTTGCTCTCCGCCCAATACTTTTGGCTGTAGCGACAATTGAATGAGCATTTATGTGAAAATCACGTGCCCAGCAACGGCTCTTACTCCATGGAAACCAAGGAAATTTGCAATTTTTCAACAGCTGGAGATGCCTGGCCCAATTGCGCATCTTTTGGCACCTTATTGATGTGGGTCAGTGTTTAATTGTACTTTTTACAGCAGACTGTATCAAGTACCTTGTGTTTTTTATATACAAATGGTGTGGTTTTTCAACATGTAGATAAAGACATTGAGTTTGTCTTCGACTTAGAAGTAAGACAATTGCTGGATGAGTTAAATGGGCTTGGCCCAAAGATTTGACGTCTTCTGGGCTACCGAAGGGCACATAACTTATAATCAAAAGTTGAATATAGTAATGACCAGTCGCGATATTACATAGTAAATGTAGCCGAATTTAATTAGCAAAAATCCCAAGCAAAAATCAAAAGTGGTAAAACTGTTCCAATGCTGCTGGTAAGAGGCTAATCCGACGTATTTTGTGACGAGAAATCGAATGGTGCAAACCGCGTTGCTCTCCGACCAACACTTATGGCTGTAGCTACAATTGAATGAGCATTTATGTGAAAATCACGTGCCTAACAACGGCTCTTACTCCATGGAAACCAAGGAAATTTGCAATTTTTCAACAGCTGGAGATGCCTGGCCCAATTGCGCATCTTTTGGCACCTTATTGATGTGGGTCAGTGTTTAATTGTACTTTTTACAGCAGACTGTATCAAGTACCTTGTGTTTTTTATATACAAATGTGTGGTTTTTCAACATGTAGATAAAGACATTGAGTTTGTCTTCGACTTAGAAGTAAGACAATTGCTGGATGATTTAAATGGGCTTGGCCCAAAGATTTGACGTCTTCTGGGCTACCGAAGGGCACATAACTTATAATCAAAAGTTGAATATAGTAATGACCAGTCGCGATATTACATAGTAAATGTAGCCGAATTTAATTAGCAAAAAGCCCAGGCAAAAATCCAAAAGTGGAAAAACTGTTCCAATGCTGCTGGTAAGAGGGCTAATCCGACGTATTTTGTGACGAGAAATCGAATGGTGCAAACCGCGTTGCTCTCCGACCAACACTTATGGCTGTAGCGACAATTGAATGAGCATTTATGTGAAAATCACGTGCCTAACAACGGCTCTTACTCCATGGAAACCAAGGAAATTTGCAATTTTTCAACAGCTGGAGATGCCTGGCCCAATTGCGCATCTTTTGGCACCTTATTGATGTGGGTCAAGTGTTTAATTGTACTTTTTACAGCAGACTGTATCAAGTACCTTGTGTTTTTTATATACAAATGGTGTGGTTTTTCAACATGTAGATAAAGACATTGAGTTTGTCTTCGACTTAGAAGTAAGACAATGCTGGATGAGTTAAATTGGGCTTGGCCCAAAGATTTGACGTCTTCTGGGCTACCGAAGGGCACATAACTTATAATCAAAAGTTGAATATAGTAATGACCAGTCGCGATATACATAGTAAATGTAGCCGAATTTAATTAGCAAAAAGCCCAAGCAAAAATCCAAAAGTGGTAAAACTGTTCCAATGCTGCTGGTAAGAGGCTAATCCGACGTATTTTGTGACGAGAAATCGAATGGTGCAAACCGCGTTGCTCTCCGACCAACACTTATGGCTGTAGCTACAATTGAATGAGCATTTATGTGAAAATCACGTGCCTAACAACGGCTCTTACTCCATGGAAACAAGGAAATTTGCAATTTCTCAACAGCTGGAGATGCCTGGCCCAATTGCGCATCTTTTGGCACCTTATTGATGTGGGTCAGTGTTTAATTGTACTTTTTACCAGCAGACTGTATCAAGTACCTTGTGTTTTTTTATATACAAATGGTGTGGTTTTTCAACATGTAGATAAAGACATTGAGTTTGTCTTCGACTTAGAAGTAAGACAATTGCTGGATGAGTTAAATGGGCTTGGCCCAAAGATTTGACGTCTTCTGGCTACCGAAGGGCACATAACTTATAATCAAAAGTTGAATATAGTAATGACCAGTCGCGATATTACATAGTAAATGTAGCCGAATTTAATTAGCAAAAAGACCAGGCAAAAATCCAAAAGTGGAAAAACTGTTCCAATGCTGCTGGTAAGAGGCTAATCCGCCGTATTTTGTGACAAGAAATCGAATGGTGCAAACCGCGTTGCTCTCCGACCAATACTTTTGGCTGTAGCGACAATGAATGAGCATTTATGTGAAAATCACGTGCCCAGCAACGGCTCTTACTCCGCGGAAACCAAGGAAATTTGCAATTTTTCAACAGCTGGAGATGCCTGGCCCAATTGCGCATCTTTTGGCACCTTATTGATGTGGGTCAGTGTTTAATTGTACTTTTACAGCAGACTGTATCAAGTACCTTGTGTTTTTTATATACAAATGGTGTGGTTTTTCAACATGTAGATAAAGACATTGAGTTTGTCTTCGACTTAGAAGTAAGACAATTGCTGGATGAGTTAAATGGGCTTGGCCCAAAGATTTGACGTCTTCTGGGCTACCGAAGGGCACATAACTTATAATCAAAAGTTGAATATAGTAATGACCAGTCGCGATATTACATAGTAAATGTAGCCGAATTGAATTAGCAAAAAGCCCAAGCAAAAATCCAAAAGTGGAAAAACTGTTCCAATGCTGCTGGTAAGAGGCTAATCCGACGTATTTTGTGACGCGAAATCGAATGGTGCAACCGCGCTGCTCTCCGACCAATACTTTTGGCTGTAGCGACAATTGAATGAGCTTTTATGTGAAAATCACGTGCCTAACAACGGCTCTTACTCCATGGAACCAAGGAAATTTGCAATTTTTCAACAGCTGGAGATGCCTGGCCCAATTGCGCATCTTTTGGCACTTATTGATGTGGGTCAGTGTTTAATTGTACTTTTTACAGCAGACTGTATCAAGTACCTTGTGTTTTTTATATACAAATGGTGTGGTTTTTCAACATGTAGATAAAGACATTGAGTTTGTCTTCGACTTAGAAGTAAGGACAATTGCTGGATGAGTTAAATGGGCTTGGCCCAAAGATTTGACGTCTTCTGGGCTACCGAAGGGCACATAACTTATAATCAAAAGTTGAATATAGTAATGACCAGTCGCGATATTACATAGTAAATGTAGCCGAATTTAATTAGCAAAAAGCCCAAGCAAAAATCCAAAAGTGGTAAAACTGTTCCAATGCTGCTGGTAAGAGGCTAGGCTAATCCGACGTATTTTGTGACGAGAAATCGAATGGTGCAAACCGCGTTGCTCTCCGACCAACACTTATGGCTGTAGCTACAATTGAATGAGCATTTATGTGAAAATCACGTGCCTAACAACGGCTCTTACTCCATGGAAACCAAGGAAATTTGCAATTTTCAACAGCTGGAGATGCCTGGCCCAATTGCGCATCTTTTGGCACCTTATTGATGTGGGTCAGTGTTTAATTGTACTTTTTACAGCAGACTGTATCAAGTACCTTGTGTTTTTTATATACAAATGGTGTGGTTTTTCAACATGTAGATAAAGACATTGAGTTTGTCTTCGACTTAGAAGTAAGACAATTGCTGGATGATTTAAATGGGCTTGGCCCAAAGATTTGACGTCTTCTGGGCTACCGAAGGGCACATAACTTATAATCAAAAGTTGAATATAGTAATGACCAGTCGCGATATTACATAGTAAATGTAGCCTAATTTAATTAGCAAAAAGCCCAGGCAAAAATCCAAAAGTGGAAAAAACTGTTCCAATGCTGCTGGTAAGAGGCTAATCCGACGTATTTTGTGACGAGAAATCGAATGGTGCAAACCGCGTTGCTCTCCGCCCCAATACTTTTGGCTGTAGCGACAATTGAATGAGCATTTATGTGAAAATCACGTGCCCAGCAACGGCTCTTACTCCATGGAAACCAAGGAAATTTGCAATTTTTCAACAGCTGGAGATGCCTGGCCCAATTGCGCATCTTTTGGCACCTTATTGATGTGGGTCAGTGTTTAATTGTACTTTTTACAGCAGACTGTATCAAGTACCTTGTGTTTTTTATATACAAAATGGTGTGGTTTTTCATACATGTAGATAAAGACATTGAGTTTGTCTTCGACTTAGAAGTAAGACAATTGCTGGATGAGTTAAATGGGCTTGGCCCAAAGATTTGACGTCTTCTGGGCTACCGAAGGGCACATAACTTATAATCAAAAGTTGAATATAGTAATGACCAGTCGCGATATTACATAGTAAATGTAGCCGAATTTAATTAGCAAAAAGCCCAAGCAAAAATCCAAAAGTGGTAAAACTGTTCCAATGCTGCTGGTAAGAGGCTAATCCGACGTATTTTGTGACGAGAAATCGAATGGTGCAAACCGCGTTGCTCTCCGACCAACACTTATGGCTGTAGCTACAATTGAATGAGCATTTATGTGAAAATCACGTGCCTAACAACGGCTCTTACTCCATGGAAACCAAGGAAATTTGCAATTTTTCAACAGCTGGAGATGCCTGGCCCAATTGCGCATCTTTTGGCACCTTATTGATGTGGGTCAGTGTTTAATTGTACTTTTTACAGCAGACTGTATCAAGTACCTTGTGTTTTTTATATACAAATGGTGTGGTTTTTCAACATGTAGATAAAGACATTGAGTTTGTCTTCGACTTAGAAGTAAGACAATTGCTGGATGATTTAAATGGGCTTGGCCCAAAGATTTGACGTCTTCTGGGCTACCGAAGGGCACATAACTTATAATCAAAAGTTGAATATAGTAATGACCAGTCGCGATATTACATAGTAAATGTAGCCGAATTTAATTAGCAAAAAGCCCAGGCAAAAATCCAAAAGTGGAAAAACTGTTCCAATGCTGCTGGTAAGAGGCTAATCCGACGTATTTTGTGACGAGAAATCGAATGGTGCAAACCGCGTTGCTCTCCGACCAATACTTTTGGCTGTAGCGACACAATTGAATGAGCATTTATGTGAAAATCACGTGCCTAACAACGGCTCTTACGCCATGGAAACCAAGAAAATTTGCAATTTTTCAACAGCTGGAGATGCCTGGCCCAATTGCGCATCTTTTGGCACCTTATTGATGTGGGTCAGTGTTTAATTGTACTTTTTACAGCAGACTGTATCAAGTACCTTGTGTTTTTTATATACAAATGGTGTGGTTTTTCAACATGTAGATAAAGACATTGAGTTTGTCTTCGACTTAGAAGTAAGACAATTGCTGGATGAGTTAAATGGGCTTGGCCCAAAGATTTGACGTCTTCTGGGCTACCGAAGGGCACATACTTATAATCAAAAGTTGAATATAGTAATGACCAGTCGCGATATTACATAGTAAATGTAGCCGAATTTAATTAGCAAAAAGCCCAGGCAAAAATCCAAAAGTGGTAAAACTGTTCCAATGCTGCTGGTAAGAAGCTAATCCGACGTATTTTGTGACGAGAAATCGAATGGTTGCAAACCGCGTTGCTCTCCGACCAATACTTTTGGCTGTAGCGACAATTGAATGAGCATTTATGTGAAAATCACGTGCCTAACAACGGCTCTTACTCCATGGAAACCAAGGAAATTTGCAATTTTTCAACAGCTGGAGATGCCTGGCCCAATTGCGCATCTTTTGGCACCTTATTGATGTGGGTCAGTGTTTAATTGTACTTTTTACAGCAGACTGTATCAAGTACCTTGTGTTTTTTATATACAAATGGTGTGGTTTTTCAACATGTAGATAAAGACATTGAGTTTGTCTTCGACTTAGAAGTAAGACAATTGCTGGATGAGTTAAATGGACTTGGCCCAAAGATTTGACGTCTTCTGGGCTACCGAAGGGCACATAACTTATAATCAAAAGTTGAATATAGTAATGACCAGTCGCGATATTACATAGTAAATGTAGCCGAATTTAATTAGCAAAAAGCCCAAGCAAAAATCCAAAAGTGGTAAAACTGTTCCAATGCTGCTGGTAAGAGGCTAATCCGACGTATTTTGTGACGAGAAATCGAATGGTGCAAACCGCGTTGCTCTCCGACCAACACTTATGGCTGTAGCTACAATTGAATGAGCATTTATGTGAAAATCACGTGCCTAACAACGGCTCTTACTCCATGGAAACCAAGGAAATTTGCAATTTCTCAACAGCTGGAGATGCCTGGCCCAATTGCGCATCTTTTGGCACCTTATTGATGTGGGTCAGTGTTTAATTGTACTTTTTACAGCAGACTGTATCAAGTACCTTGTGTTTTTTATATACAAATGGTGTGGTTTTTCAACATGTAGATAAAGACATTGAGATTGTCTTCGACTTAGAAGTAAGACAATTGCTGGATGAGTTAAATGGGCTTGGCCCAAAGATTTGACGTCTTCTGGGCTACCGAAGGGCACATAACTTATAATCAAAAGTTGAATATAGTAATGACCAGTCGCGATATTACATAGTAAATGTAGCCGAATTGAATTAGCAAAAAGCCCAGGCAAAAATCCAAAAGTGGAAAAACTGTTCCAATGCTGCTGGTAAGAGGCTAATCCGACGTATTTTGTGACGAGAAATCGAATGGTGCAAACCGCGTTGCTCTCCGACCAACACTTATGGCTGTAGCTACAATTGAATGAGCATTTATGTGAAAATCACGTGCCTAACAACGGCTCTTACTCCATGGAAACCAAGGAAATTTGCAATTTCTCAACAGCTGGAGATGCCTGGCCCAATTGCGCATCTTTTGGCACCTTATTGATGTGGGTCAGTGTTTAATTGTACTTTTTACAGCAGACTGTATCAAGTACCTTGTGTTTTTTATATACAAATGGTGTGGTTTTTCAACATGTAGATAAAGACATTGAGTTTGTCTTCGACTTAGAAGTAAGACAATTGCTGGATGAGTTAAATGGGCTTGGCCCAAAGATTTGACGTCTTCTGGGCTACCGAAGGGCACATAACTTATAATCAAAAGTTGAATATAGTAATGACCAGTCGCGATATTACATAGTAAATGTAGCCGAATTTAATTAGCAAAAAGCCCAGGCAAAAATCCAAAAGTGGTAAAACTGTTCCAATGCTGCTGGTAAGAAGCTAATCCGACGTATTTTGTGACGAGAAATCGAATGGTGCAAACCGCGTTGCTCTCCGACCAATACTTTTGGCTGTAGCGACAATTGAATGAGCATTTATGTGAAAATCACGTGCCTAACAACGGCTCTTACTCCATGGAAACCAAGGAAATTTGCAATTTTTCAACAGCTGGAGATGCCTGGCCCAATTGCGCATCTTTTGGCACCTTATTGATGTGGGTCAGTGTTTAATTGTACTTTTTACAGCAGACTGTATCAAGTACCTTGTGTTTTTTATATACAAATGGTGTGGTTTTTCAACATGTAGATAAAGACATTGAGTTTGTCTTCGACTTAGAAGTAAGACAATTGCTGGATGAGTTAAATGGGCTTGGCCCAAAGATTTGACGTCTTCTGGGCTACCGAAGGGCACATAACTTATAATCAAAAGTTGAATATAGTAATGACCAGTCGCGATATTACATAGTAAATGTAGCCGAATTTAATTAGCAAAAAGACCAGGCAAAAATCCAAAAGTGGAAAAACTGTTCCAATGCTGCTGGTAAGAGGCTAATCCGACGTATTTTGTGACGAGAAATCGAATGGTGCAAACCGCGCTGCTCTCCGACCAATACTTTTGGCTGTAGCGACAATTGAATGAGCATTTATGTGAAAATCACGTGCCTAACAACGGCTCTTACTCCATGGAAACCAAGGAAATTTGCAATTTTTCAACAGCTGGAGATGCCTGGCCCAATTGCGCATCTTTTGGCACCTTATTGATGTGGGTCAGTGTTTAATTGTACTTTTTACAGCAGGACTGTATCAAGTACCTTGTGTTTTTTATATACAAATGGTGTGGTTTTTCAACATGTAGATAAAGACATTGAGTTTGTCTTCGACTTAGAAGTAAGACAATTGCTGGATGAGTTAAATGGGCTTGCCCAAAGATTTGACGTCTTCTGGGCTACCGAAGGGCACATAACTTATAATCAAAAGTTGAATATAGTAATGACCAGTCGCGATATTACATAGTAAATGGTAGCCGAATTGAATTAGCAAAAAGCCCAAGCAAAAATCCAAAAGTGGAAAAACTGTTCCAATGCTGCTGGTAAGAGGCTAATCCGACGTAATTTGTGACGCGAAATCGAATGGTGCAAACCGCGCTGCTCTCCGACCAATACTTTTGGCTGTAGCGACAATTGAATGAGCATTTATGTGAAAATCACGTGCCTAACAACGGCTCTTACTCCATGGAAACCAAGGAAATTTGCAATTTTTCAACAGCTGGAGATGCCTGGCCCAATTGCGCATCTTTTGGCACCTTATTGATGTGGGTCAGTGTTTAATTGTACTTTTTACAGCAGACTGTATCAAGTACCTTGTGTTTTTTATATACAAATGGTGTGGTTTTCAACATGTAGATAAAGACATTGAGTTTGTCTTCGACTTAGAAGTAAGACAATTGCTGGATGAGTTAAATGGGCTTGGCCCAAAGATTTGACGTCTTCTGGGCTACCGAAGGGCACATAACTTATAATCAAAAGTTGAATATAGTAATGACCAGTCGCGATATTACATAGTAAATGTAGCCTAATTTAATTAGCAAAAAGCCCAGGCAAAAATCCAAAAGTGGAAAAACTGTTCCAATGCTGCTGGTAAGAAGCTAATCCGACGTATTTTGTGACGAGAAATCGAATGGTGCAAACCGCGTTGCTCTCCGCCCAATACTTTTGGCTGTAGCGACAATTGAATGAGCATTTATGTGAAAATCACGTGCCCAGCAACGGCTCTTACTCCATGGAAACCAAGGAAATTTGCAATTTTTCAACAGCTGGAGATGCCTGGCCCAATTGCGCATCTTTTGGCACCTTATTGATGTGGGTCAGTGTTTAATTGTACTTTTTACAGCAGACTGTATCAAGTACCTTGTGTTTTTTATATACAAATGGTGTGGTTTTTCAACATGTAGATAAAGACATTGAGTTTGTCTTCGACTTAGAAGTAAGACAATTGCTGGATGAGTTAAATGGGCTTGGCCCAAAGATTTGACGTCTTCTGGGCTACCGAAGGGCACATAACTTATAATCAAAAGTTGAATATAGTAATGACCAGTCGCGATATTACATAGTAAATGTAGCCGAATTTAATTAGCAAAAAGCCCAAGCAAAAATCCAAAAGTGGTAAAAACTGTTCCAATGCTGCTGGTAAGAGGCTAATCCGACGTATTTTGTGACGAGAAATCGAATGGTGCAAACCGCGTTGCTCTCCGACCAACACTTATGGCTGTAGCTACAATTGAATGAGCATTTATGTGAAAATCACGTGCCTAACAACGGCTCTTACTCCATGGAAACCAAGGAAATTTGCAATTTTTCAACAGCTGGAGATGCCTGGCCCAATTGCGCATCTTTTGGCACCTTATTGATGTGGGTCAGTGTTTAATTGTACTTTTTACAGCAGACTGTATCAAGTACCTTGTGTTTTTTATATACAAATGGTGTGGTTTTTCAACATGTAGATAAAGACATTGAGTTTGTCTTCGACTTAGAAGTAAGACAATTGCTGGATGATTTAAATGGGCTTGGCCCAAAGATTTGACGTCTTCTGGGCTACCGAAGGGCACATAACTTATAATCAAAAGTTGAATATAGTAATGACCAGTCGCGATATTACATAGTAAATGTAGCCGAATTGAATTAGCAAAAAGCCCAGGGAAAAATCCAAAAGTGAAAAAACTGTTCCAATGCTGCTGGTAAGAGGCTAATCCGACGTATTTTGTGACGAGAAATCGAATGGTGCAAACCGCGTTGCTCTCCGACCAATACTTTTGGCTGTAGCGACAATTGAATGAGCATTTATGTGAAAATCACGTGCCTAACAACGGCTCTTACGCCATGGAAACCAAGAAAATTTGCAATTTTTCAACAGCTGGAGATGCCTGGCCCAATTGCGCATCTTTTGGCACCTTATTGATGTGGGTCAGTGTTTAATTGTACTTTTTACAGCAGACTGTATCAAGTACCTTGTGTATTTTATATACAAATGGTGTGGTTTTTCAACATGTAGATAAAGACATTGAGTTTGTCTTCGACTTAGAAGTAAGACAATTGCTGGATGAGTTAAATGGGCTTGGCCCAAAGATTTGACGTCTTCTGGGCTACCGAAGGGCACATAACTTATAATCAAAAGTTGAATATAGTAATGACCAGTCGCGATATTACATAGTAAATGTAGCCGAATTTAATTAGCAAAAAGACCAGGCAAAAATCCAAAAGTGGAAAAACTGTTCCAATGCTGCTGGTAAGAGGCTAATCCGACGTATTTTGTGACAAGAAATCGAATGGTGCAAACCGCGCTGCTCTCCGACCAATACTTTTGGCTGTAGCGACAATTGAATGAGCATTTATGTGAAAATCACGTGCCCAGCAACGGCTCTTACTCCATGGAAACCAAGGAAATTTGCAATTTTTCAACAGCTGGAGATGCCTGGCCCAATTGCGCATCTTTTGGCACCTTATTGATGTGGGTCAGTGTTTAATTGTACTTTTTACAGCAGACTGTATCAAGTACCTTGTGTTTTTTATATACAAATGGTGTGGTTTTTCAACATGTAGATAAAGACATTGAGTTTGTCTTCGACTTAGAAGTAAGACAATTGCTGGATGAGTTAAATGGGCTTGGCCCAAAGATTTGACGTCTTCTGGGCTACCGAAGGGCACATAACTTATAATCAAAAGTTGAATATAGTAATGACCAGTCGCGATATTACATAGTAAATGTAGCCTAATTTAATTAGCAAAAAGCCCAGGCAAAAATCCAAAAGTGGAAAAACTGTTCCAATGCTGCTGGTAAGAGGCTAATCCGACGTATTTTGTGACGAGAAATCGAATGGTGCAAACCGCGTTGCTCTCCGCCCAATACTTTTGGCTGTAGCGACAATTGAATGAGCATTTATGTGAAAATCACGTGCCCAGCAACGGCTCTTACTCCATGGAAACCAAGGAAATTTGCAATTTTTCAACAGCTGGAGATGCCTGGCCCAATTGCGCATCTTTTGGCACCTTATTGATGTGGGTCAGTGTTTAATTGTACTTTTTACAGCAGACTGTATCAAGTACCTTGTGTATTTTATATACAAATGGTGTGGTTTTTCAACATGTAGATAAAGACATTGAGTTTGTCTTCGACTTAGAAGTAAGACAATTGCTGGATGAGTTAAATGGGCTTGGCCCAAAGATTTGACGTCTTCTGGGCTACCGAAGGGCACATAACTTATAATCAAAAGTTGAATATAGTAATGACCAGTCGCGATATTACATAGTAAATGTAGCCGAATTTAATTAGCAAAAAGCCCAGGCAAAAATCCAAAAGTGGTAAAACTGTTCCAATGCTGCTGGTAAGAAGCTAATCCGACGTATTTTGTGACGAGAAATCGAATGGTGCAAACCGCGTTGCTCTCCGACCAATACTTTTGGCTGTAGCGACAATTGAATGAGCATTTATGTGAAAATCACGTGCCTAACAACGGCTCTTACTCCATGGAAACCAAGGAAATTTGCAATTTTTCAACAGCTGGAGATGCCTGGCCCAATTGCGCATCTTTTGGCACCTTATTGATGTGGGTCAGTGTTTAATTGTACTTTTTACAGCAGACTGTATCAAGTACCTTGTGTTTTTTATATACAAATGGTGTGGTTTTTCAACATGTAGATAAAGACATTGAGTTTGTCTTCGACTTAGAAGTAAGACAATTGCTGGATGAGTTAAATGGGCTTGGCCCAAAGATTTGACGTCTTCTGGGCTACCGAAGGGCACATAACTTATAATCAAAAGTTGAATATAGTAATGACCAGTCGCGATATTACATAGTAAATGTAGCCGAATTTAATTAGCAAAAAGCCCAAGCAAAAATCCAAAAGTGGTAAAACTGTTCCAATGCTGCTGGTAAGAGGCTAATCCGACGTATTTTGTGACGAGAAATCGAATGGTGCAAACCGCGTTGCTCTCCGACCAACACTTATGGCTGTAGCTACAATTGAATGAGCATTTATGTGAAAATCACGTGCCTAACAACGGCTCTTACTCCATGGAAACCAAGGAAATTTGCAATTTCTCAACAGCTGGAGATGCCTGGCCCAATTGCGCATCTTTTGGCACCTTATTGATGTGGGTCAGTGTTTAATTGTACTTTTTACAGCAGACTGTATCAAGTACCTTGTGTTTTTTATATACAAATGGTGTGGTTTTTCAACATGTAGATAAAGACATTGAGTTTGTCTTCGACTTAGAAGTAAGACAATTGCTGGATGAGTTAAATGGGCTTGGCCCAAAGATTTGACGTCTTCTGGGCTACCGAAGGGCACATAACTTATAATCAAAAGTTGAATATAGTAATGACCAGTCGCGATATTACATAGTAAATGTAGCCGAATTGAATTAGCAAAAAGCCCAGGCAAAAATCCAAAAGTGGAAAAACTGTTCCAATGCTGCTGGTAAGAGGCTAATCCGACGTATTTTGTGACGAGAAATCGAATGGTGCAAACCGCGTTGCTCTCCGACCAATACTTTTGGCTGTAGCGACAATTGAATGAGCATTTATGTGAAAATCACGTGCCTAACAACGGCTCTTACTCCATGGAAACCAAGGAAATTTGCAATTTTTCAACAGCTGGAGATGCCTGGCCCAATTGCGCATCTTTTGGCACCTTATTGATGTGGGTCAGTGTTTAATTGTACTTTTTACAGCAGACTGTATCAAGTACCTTGTGTTTTTTATATACAAATGGTGTGGTTTTTCAACATGTAGATAAAGACATTGAGTTTGTCTTCGACTTAGAAGTAAGACAATTGCTGGATGAGTTAAATGGGCTTGGCCCAAAGATTTGACGTCTTCTGGGCTACCGAAGGGCACATAACTTATAATCAAAAGTTGAATATAGTAATGACCAGTCGCGATATTACATAGTAAATGTAGCCGAATTTAATTAGCAAAAAGCCCAAGCAAAAATCCAAAAGTGGTAAAACTGTTCCAATGCTGCTGGTCAGAGGCTAATCCGACGTATTTTGTGACGAGAAATCGAATGGTGCAAACCGCGTTGCTCTCCGCCCAATACTTTTGGCTGTAGCGACAATTGAATGAGCATTTATGTAAAAATCACGTGCCCAGCAACGGCTCTTACTCCATGGAAACCAAGGAAATTTGCAATTTTTCAACAGCTGGAGATGCCTGGCCCAATTGCGCATCTTTTGGCACCTTATTGATGTGGGTCAGTGTTTAATTGTACTTTTTACAGCAGACTGTATCAAGTACCTTGTGTTTTTTATATACAAATGGTGTGGTTTTTCAACATGTAGATAAAGACATTGAGTTTGTCTTCGACTTAGAAGTAAGACAATTGCTGGATGAGTTAAATGGGCTTGGCCCAAAGATTTGACGTCTTCTGGGCTACCGAAGGGCACATAACTTATAATCAAAAGTTGAATATAGTAATGACCAGTCGCGATATTACATAGTAAATGTAGCCGAATTTAATTAGCAAAAAGCCCAGGCAAAAATCCAAAAGTGGAAAAACTGTTCCAATGCTGCTGGTAAGAGGCTAATCCGACGTATTTTGTGACGAGAAATCGAATGGTGCAAACCGCGTTGCTCTCCGACCAATACTTTTGGCTGTAGCGACAATTGAATGAGCATTTATGTGAAAATCACGTGCCCAGCAACGGCTCTTACTCCATGGAAACCAAGGAAATTTGCAATTTTTCAACAGCTGGAGATGCCTGGCCCAATTGCGCATCTTTTGGCACCTTATTGATGTGGGTCAGTGTTTAATTGTACTTTTTACAGCAGACTGTATCAAGTACCTTGTGTTTTTTATATACAAATGGTGTGGTTTTTCAACATGTAGATAAAGACATTGAGTTTGTCTTCGACTTAGAAGTAAGACAATTGCTGGATGAGTTAAATGGGCTTGGCCCAAAGATTTGACGTCTTCTGGGCTACCGAAGGGCACATAACTTATAATCAAAAGTTGAATATAGTAATGACCAGTCGCGATATTACATAGTAAATGTAGCCGAATTTAATTAGCAAAAAGACCAGGCAAAAATCCAAAAGTGGAAAAACTGTTCCAATGCTGCTGGTAAGAGGCTAATCCGACGTATTTTGTGACAAGAAATCGAATGGTGCAAACCGCGCTGCTCTCCGACCAATACTTTTGGCTGTAGCGACAATTGAATGAGCATTTATGTGAAAATCACGTGCCCAGCAACGGCTCTTACTCCATGGAAACCAAGGAAATTTGCAATTTTTCAACAGCTGGAGATGCCTGGCCCAATTGCGCATCTTTTGGCACCTTATTGATGTGGGTCAGTGTTTAATTGTACTTTTTACAGCAGACTGTATCAAGTACCTTGTGTTTTTTATATACAAATGGTGTGGTTTTTCAACATGTAGATAAAGACATTGAGTTTGTCTTCGACTTAGAAGTAAGACAATTGCTGGATGAGTTAAATGGGCTTGGCCCAAAGATTTGACGTCTTCTGGGCTACCGAAGGGCACATAACTTATAATCAAAAGTTGAATATAGTAATGACCAGTCGCGATATTACATAGTAAATGTAGCCTAATTTAATTAGCAAAAAGCCCAGGCAAAAATCCAAAAGTGGAAAAACTGTTCCAATGCTGCTGGTAAGAGGCTAATCCGACGTATTTTGTGACGAGAAATCGAATGGTGCAAACCGCGTTGCTCTCCGCCCAATACTTTTGGCTGTAGCGACAATTGAATGAGCATTTATGTGAAAATCACGTGCCCAGCAACGGCTCTTACTCCATGGAAACCAAGGAAATTTGCAATTTTTCAACAGCTGGAGATGCCTGGCCCAATTGCGCATCTTTTGGCACCTTATTGATGTGGGTCAGTGTTTAATTGTACTTTTTACAGCAGACTGTATCAAGTACCTTGTGTTTTTTATATACAAATGGTGTGGTTTTTCAACATGTAGATAAAGACATTGAGTTTGTCTTCGACTTAGAAGTAAGACAATTGCTGGATGAGTTAAATGGGCTTGGCCCAAAGATTTGACGTCTTCTGGGCTACCGAAGGGCACATAACTTATAATCAAAAGTTGAATATAGTAATGACCAGTCGCGATATTACATAGTAAATGTAGCCTAATTTAATTAGCAAAAAGCCCAAGCAAAAATCCAAAAGTGGTAAAACTGTTCCAATGCTGCTGGTAAGAGGCTAATCCGACGTATTTTGTGACGAGAAATCGAATGGTGCAAACCGCGTTGCTCTCCGACCAATACTTTTGGCTGTAGCGACAATTGAATGAGCATTTATGTGAAAATCACGTGCCTAACAACGGCTCTTACTCCATGGAAACCAAGAAAATTTGCAATTTTTCAACAGCTGGAGATGCCTGGCCCAATTGCGCATCTTTTGGCACCTTATTGATGTGGGTCAGTGTTTAATTGTACTTTTTTACAGCAGACTGTATCAAGTACCTTGTGTTTTTTATATACAAATGGTGTGGTTTTTCAACATGTAGATAAAGACATTGAGTTTGTCTTCGACTTAGAAGTAAGACAATTGCTGGATGAGTTAAATGGGCTTGGCCCAAAGATTTGACGTCTTCTGGGCTACCGAAGGGCACATAACTTATAATCAAAAGTTGAATATAGTAATGACCAGTCGCGATATTACATAGTAAATGTAGCCGAATTGAATTAGCAAAAAGCCCAGGCAAAAATCCAAAAGTGGTAAAACTGTTCCAATGCTGCTGGTAAGAAGCTAATCCGACGTATTTTGTGACGAGAAATCGAATGGTGCAAACCGCGTTGCTCTCCGACCAACACTTATGGCTGTAGCGACAATTGAATGAGCATTTATGTGAAAATCACGTGCCTAACAACGGCTCTTACTCCATGGAAACCAAGGAAATTTGCAATTTTTCAACAGCTGGAGATGCCTGGCCCAATTGCGCATCTTTTGGCACCTTATTGATGTGGGTCAGTGTTTAATTGTACTTTTTACAGCAGACTGTATCAAGTACCTTGTGTTTTTTATATACAAATGGTGTGGTTTTTCAACATGTAGATAAAGACATTGAGTTTGTCTTCGACTTAGAAGTAAGACAATTGCTGGATGAGTTAAATGGGCTTGGCCCAAAGATTTGACGTCTTCTGGGCTACCGAAGGGCACATAACTTATAATCAAAAGTTGAATATAGTAATGACCAGTCGCGACATTACATAGTAAATGTAGCCGAATTTAATTAGCAAAAAGCCCAAGCAAAAATCCAAAAGTGGTAAAACTGTTCCAATGCTGCTGGTAAGAGGCTAATCCGACGTATTTTGTGACGAGAAATCGAATGGTGCAAACCGCGTTGCTCTCCGACCAACACTTATGGCTGTAGCTACAATTGAATGAGCATTTATGTGAAAATCACGTGCCTAACAACGGCTCTTACTCCATGGAAACCAAGGAAATTTGCAATTTCTCAACAGCTGGAGATGCCTGGCCCAATTGCGCATCTTTTGGCACCTTATTGATGTGGGTCAGTGTTTAATTGTACTTTTTACAGCAGACTGTATCAAGTACCTTGTGTTTTTTATATACAAATGGTGTGGTTTTTCAACATGTAGATAAAGACATTGAGTTTGTCTTCGACTTAGAAGTAAGACAATTGCTGGATGAGTTAAATGGGCTTGGCCCAAAGATTTGACGTCTTCTGGGCTACCGAAGGGCACATAACTTATAATCAAAAGTTGAATATAGTAATGACCAGTCGCGATATTACATAGTAAATGTAGCCGAATTGAATTAGCAAAAAGCCCAGGCAAAAATCCAAAAGTGGAAAAACTGTTCCAATGCTGCTGGTAAGAGGCTAATCCGACGTATTTTGTGACGAGAAATCGAATGGTGCAAACCGCGTTGCTCTCCGACCAATACTTTTGGCTGTAGCGACAATTGAATGAGCATTTATGTGAAAATCACGTGCCTAACAACGGCTCTTACTCCATGGAAACCAAGGAAATTTGCAATTTTTCAACAGCTGGAGATGCCTGGCCCAATTGCGCATCTTTTGGCACCTTATTGATGTGGGTCAGTGTTTAATTGTACTTTTTACAGCAGACTGTATCAAGTACCTTGTGTTTTTTATATACAAATGGTGTGGTTTTTCAACATGTAGATAAAGACATTGAGTTTGTCTTCGACTTAGAAAGTAAGACAATTGCTGGATGAGTTAAATGGGCTTGGCCCAAAGATTTGACGTCTTCTGGGCTACCGAAGGGCACATAACTTATAATCAAAAGTTGAATATAGTAATGACCAGTCGCGATATTACATAGTAAATGTAGCCGAATTGAATTAGCAAAAAGCCCAGGCAAAAATCCAAAAGTGGAAAAACTGTTCCAATGCTGCTGGTAAGAGGCTAATCCGACGTATTTTGTGACGAGAAATCGAATGGTGCAAACCGCGTTGCTCTCCGACCAATACTTTTGGCTGTAGCGACAATTGAATGAGCATTTATGTGAAAATCACGTGCCTAACAACGGCTCTTACTCCATGGAAACCAAGGAAATTTGCAATTTTTCAACAGCTGGAGATGCCTGGCCCAATTGCGCATCTTTTGGCACCTTATTGATGTGGGTCAGTGTTTAATTGTACTTTTTACAGCAGACTGTATCAAGTACCTTGTGTTTTTTATATACAAATGGTGTGGTTTTTCAACATGTAGATAAAGACATTGAGTTTGTCTTCGACTTAGAAGTAAGACAATTGCTGGATGAGTTAAATGGGCTTGGCCCAAAGATTTGACGTCTTCTGGGCTACCGAAGGGCACATAACTTATAATCAAAAGTTGAATATAGTAATGACCAGTCGCGATATTACATAGTAAATGTAGCCTAATTTAATTAGAAAAAAGCCCAGGCAAAAATCCAAAAGTGGAAAAACTGTTCCAATGCTGCTGGTAAGAGGCTAATCCGACGTATTTTGTGACGAGAAATCGAATGGTGCAAACCGCGTTGCTCTCCGCCCAATACTTTTGGCTGTAGCGACAATTGAATGAGCATTTATGTGAAAATCACGTGCCCAGCAACGGCTCTTACTCCATGGAAACCAAGGAAATTTGCAATTTTTCAACAGCTGGAGATGCCTGGCCCAATTGCGCATCTTTTGGCACCTTATTGATGTGGGTCAGTGTTTAATTGTACTTTTTACAGCAGACTGTATCAAGTACCTTGTGTTTTTTATATACAAATGGTGTGGTTTTTCAACATGTAGATAAAGACATTGAGTTTGTCTTCGACTTAGAAGTAAGACAATTGCTGGATGAGTTAAATGGGCTTGGCCCAAAGATTTGACGTCTTCTGGGCTACCGAAGGGCACATAACTTATAATCAAAAGTTGAATATAGTAATGACCAGTCGCGATATTACATAGTAAATGTAGCCGAATTTAATTAGCAAAAAGCTCAAGCAAAAATCCAAAAGTGGTAAAACTGTTCCAATGCTGCTGGTAAGAGGCTAATCCGACGTATTTTGTGACGAGAAATCGAATGGTGCAAACCGCGTTGCTCTCCGACCAACACTTATGGCTGTAGCTACAATTGAATGAGCATTTATGTGAAAATCACGTGCCTAACAACGGCTCTTACTCCATGGAAACCAAGGAAATTTGCAATTTTTCAACAGCTGGAGATGCCTGGCCCAATTGCGCCATCTTTTGGCACCTTATTGATGTGGGTCAGTGTTTAATTGTACTTTTTACAGCAGACTGTATCAAGTACCTTGTGTTTTTTATATACAAATGGTGTGGTTTTTTCAACATGTAGATAAAGACATTGAGTTTGTCTTCGACTTAGAAGTAAGACAATTGCTGGATGAGTTAAATGGGCTTGGCCCAAAGATTTGACGTCTTCTGGGCTACCGAAGGGCACATAACTTATAATCAAAAGTTGAATATAGTAATGACCAGTCGCGATATTACATAGTAAATGTAGCCGAATTTAATTAGCAAAAAGCCCAGGCAAAAATCCAAAAGTGGTAAAACTGTTCCAATGCTGCTGGTAAGAAGCTAATCCGACGTATTTTGTGACGAGAAATCGAATGGTGCAAACCGCGTTGCTCTCCCACCAACACTTATGGCTGTAGCGACAATTGAATGAGCATTTATGTGAAAATTACGTGCCTAACAACGGCTCTTACTCCATGGAAACCAAGGACATTTGCAATTTTTCAACAGCTGGAGATGCCTGGCCCAATTGCGCATCTTTTGGCACCTTATTGATGTGGGTCAGTGTTTAATTGTACTTTTTACAGCAGACTGTATCAAGTACCTTGTGTTTTTTATATACAAATGGTGTGGTTTTTCAACATGTAGATAAAGACATTGAGTTTGTCTTCGACTTAGAAGTAAGACAATTGCTGGATGAGTTAAATGGGCTTGGCCCAAAGATTTGACGTCTTCTGGGCTACCGAAGGGCACATAACTTATAATCAAAAGTTGAATATAGTAATGACCAGTCGCGATATTACATAGTAAATGTAGCCGAATTTAATTAGCAAAAAGCCCAAGCAAAAATCCAAAAGTGGTAAAACTGTTCCAATGCTGCTGGTAAGAGGCTAATCCGACGTATTTTGTGACGAGAAATCGAATGGTGCAAACCGCGTTGCTCTCCGACCAACACTTATGGCTGTAGCGACAATTGAATGAGCATTTATGTGAAAATCACGTGCCTAACAACGGCTCTTACTCCATGGAAACCAAGGAAATTTGCAATTTCTCAACAGCTGGAGATGCCTGGCCCAATTGCGCATCTTTTGGCACCTTATTGATGTGGGTCAGTGTTTAATTGTACTTTTTACAGCAGACTGTATCAAGTACCTTGTGTTTTTTATATACAAATGGTGTGGTTTTTCAACATGTAGATAAAGACATTGAGTTTGTCTTCGACTTAGAAGTAAGACAATTGCTGGATGAGTTAAATGTGCTTGGCCCAAAGATTTGACGTCTTCTGGGCTACCGAAGGGCACATAACTTATAATCAAAAGTTGAATATAGTAATGACCAGTCGCGATATTACATAGTAAATGTAGCCGAATTGAATTAGCAAAAAGCCCAGGCAAAAATCCAAAAGTGGAAAAACTGTTCCAATGCTGCTGGTAAGAGGCTAATCCGACGTATTTTGTGACGAGAAATCGAATGGTGCAAACCGCGTTGCTCTCCGCCCAATACTTTTGGCTGTAGCGACAATTGAATGAGCATTTATGTGAAAATCACGTGCCCAGCAACGGCTCTTACTCCATGGAAACCAAGGAAATTTGCAATTTTTCAACAGCTGGAGATGCCTGGCCCAATTGCGCATCTTTTGGCACCTTATTGATGTGGGTCAGTGTTTAATTGTACTTTTTACAGCAGACTGTATCAAGTACCTTGTGTTTTTTATATACAAATGGTGTGGTTTTTCAACATGTAGATAAAGACATTGAGTTTGTCTTCGACTTAGAAGTAAGACAATTGCTGGATGAGTTAAATGTGCTTGGCCCAAAGATTTGACGTCTTCTGGGCTACCGAAGGGCACATAACTTATAATCAAAAGTTGAATATAGTAATGACCAGTCGCGATATTACATAGTAAATGTAGCCGAATTGAATTAGCAAAAAGCCCAGGCAAAAATCCAAAAGTGGAAAAACTGTTCCAATGCTGCTGGTAAGAGGCTAATCCGATGTATTTTGTGACGAGAAATCGAATGGTGCAAACCGCGTTGCTCTCCGACCAATACTTTTGGCTGTAGCGACAATTGAATGAGCATTTATGTGAAAATCACGTGCCTAACAACGGCTCTTACTCCATGGAAACCAAGGAAATTTGCAATTTTTCAACAGCTGGAGATGCCTGGCCCAATTGCGCATCTTTTGGCACCTTATTGATGTGGGTCAGTGTTTAATTGTACTTTTTACAGCAGACTGTATCAAATACCTTGTGTTTTTTATATACAAATGGTGTGGTTTTTTCAACATGTAGATAAAGACATTGAGTTTGTCTTCGACTTAGAAGTAAGACAATTGCTGGATGAGTTAAATGGGCTTGGCCCAAAGATTTGACGTCTTCTGGGCTACCGAAGGGCACATAACTTATAATCAAAAGTTGAATATAGTAATGACCAGTCGCGATATTACATAGTAAATGTAGCCGAATTTAATTAGCAAAAAGCCCAAGCAAAAATCCAAAAGTGGAAAAACTGTTCCAATGCTGCTGGTCAGAAGCTAATCCGACGTATTTTGTGACGAGAAATCGAATGGTGCAAACCGCGTTGCTCTCCGCCCAATACTTTTGGCTGTAGCGACAATTGAAAGAGCATTTATGTGAAAATCACGTGCCCAGCAACGGCTCTTACTCCATGGAAACCAAGGAAATTTGCAATTTTTCAACAGCTGGAGATGCCTGGCCCAATTGCTCATCTTTTGGCACCTTATTGATGTGGGTCAGTGTTTAATTGTACTTTTTACAGCAGACTGTATCAAGTACCTTGTGTTTTTTATATACAAATGGTGTGGTTTTTCAACATGTAGATAAAGACATTGAGTTTGTCTTCGACTTAGAAGTAAGACAATTGCTGGATGAGTTAAATGGGCTTGGCCCAAAGATTTGACGTCTTCTAGGCTACCGAAGGGCACATAACTTATAATCAAAAGTTGAATATAGTAATGACCAGTCGCGATATTACATAGTAAATGTAGCCGAATTCAATTAGCAAAAAGCCCAGGCAAAAATCCAAAAGTGGTAAAACTGTTCCAATGCTGCTGGTAAGAGGCTAATCCGACGTATTTTGTGACGAGAAATCGAATGGTGCAAACCGCGTTGCTCTCCGACCAATACTTTTGGCTGTAGCGACAATTGAATGAGCATTTATGTGAAAATCACGTGCCTAACAACGGCTCTTACTCCATGGAAACCAAGGAAATTTGCAATTTTTCAACAGCTGGAAATGCCTGGCCCAATTGCGCATCTTTTGGCACCTTATTGATGTGGGTCAGTGTTTAATTGTACTTTTTACAGCAGACTGTATCAAGTACCTTGTGTTTTTTATATACAAATGGTGTGGTTTTTCAACATGTAGATAAAGACATTGAGTTTGTCTTCGACTTAGAAGTAAGACAATTGCTGGATGAGTTAAATGGGCTTGGCCCAAAGATTTGACGTCTTCTGGGCTACCGAAGGGCACATAACTTATAATCAAAAGTTGAATATAGTAATGACCAGTCGCGATATTACATAGTAAATGTAGCCGAATTCAATTAGCAAAAAGACCAGGCAAAAATCCAAAAGTGGAAAAACTGTTCCAATGCTGCTGGTAAGAGGCTAATCCGACGTATTTTGTGACGAGAAATCGAATGGTGCAAACCGCGTTGCTCTCCGACCAATACTTTTGGCTGTAGCGACAATTGAATGAGCATTTATGTGAAAATCACGTGCCCAGCAACGGCTCTTACTCCATGGAAACCAAGGAAATTTGCAATTTTTCAACAGCTGGAGATGCCTGGCCCAATTGCGCATCTTTTGGCACCTTATTGATGTGGGTCAGTGTTTAATTGTACTTTTTACAGCAGACTGTATCAAGTACCTTGTGTTTTTTATATACAAATGGTGTGGTTTTTCAACATGTAGATAAAGACATTGAGTTTGTCTTCGACTTAGAAGTAAGACAATTGCTGGATGAGTTAAATGGGCTTGGCCCAAAGATTTGACGTCTTCTGGGCTACCGAAGGGCACATAACTTATAATCAAAAGTTGAATATAGTAATGACCAGTCGCGATATTACATAGTAAATGTAGCCGAATTTAATTAGCAAAAAGCCCAGGCAAAAATCCAAAAGTGGTAAAACTGTTCCAATGCTGCTGGTAAGAAGCTAATCCGACGTATTTTGTGACGAGAAATCGAATGGTGCAAACCGCGTTGCTCTCCGACCAACACTTATGGCTGTAGCGACAATTGAATGAGCATTTATGTGAAAATCACGTGCCTAACAACGGCTCTTACTCCATGGAAACCAAGGAAATTTGCAATTTTTCAACAGCTGGAGATGCCTGGCCCAATTGCGCATCTTTTGGCACCTTATTGATGTGGGTCAGTGTTTAATTGTACTTTTTACAGCAGACTGTATCAAGTACCTTGTGTTTTTTATATACAAATGGTGTGGTTTTTCAACATGTAGATAAAGACATTGAGTTTGTCTTCGACTTAGAAGTAAGACAATTGCTGGATGAGTTAAATGGGCTTGGCCCAAAGATTTGACGTCTTCTGGGCTACCGAAGGGCACATAACTTATAATCAAAAGTTGAATATAGTAATGACCAGTCGCGATATTACATAGTAAATGTAGCCGAATTTAATTAGCAAAAAGCCCAAGCAAAAATCCAAAAGTGGTAAAACTGTTCCAATGCTGCTGGTAAGAGGCTAATCCGACGTATTTTGTGACGAGAAATCGAATGGTGCAAACCGCGTTGCTCTCCGACCAACACTTATGGCTGTAGCGACAATTGAATGAGCATTTATGTGAAAATCACGTGCCTAACAACGGCTCTTACTCCATGGAAACCAAGGAAATTTGCAATTTCTCAACAGCTGGAGATGCCTGGCCCAATTGCGCATCTTTTGGCACCTTATTGATGTGGGTCAGTGTTTAATTGTACTTTTTACAGCAGACTGTATCAAGTACCTTGTGTTTTTTATATACAAATGGTGTGGTTTTTCAACATGTAGATAAAGACATTGAGTTTGTCTTCGACTTAGAAGTAAGACAATTGCTGGATGAGTTAAATGGGCTTGGCCCAAAGATTTGACGTTCTTCTGGGCTACCGAAGGGCACATAACTTATAATCAAAAGTTGAATATAGTAATGACCAGTCGCGATATTACATAGTAAATGTAGCCGAATTGAATTAGCAAAAAGCCCAGGCAAAAATCCAAAAGTGGAAAAACTGTTCCAATGCTGCTGGTAAGAGGCTAATCCGACGTATTTTGTGACGAGAAATCGAATGGTGCAAACCGCGTTGCTCTCCGACCAATACTTTTGGCTGTAGCGACAATTGAATGAGCATTTATGTGAAAATCACGTGCCTAACAACGGCTCTTACTCCATGGAAACCAAGGAAATTTGCAATTTTTCAACAGCTGGAGATGCCTGGCCCAATTGCGCATCTTTTGGCACCTTATTGATGTGGGGTCAGTGTTTAATTTGTACTTTTTACAGCAGGACTGTATCAAGTACCTTGTGTTTTTTTTATATACAAATGGTGTGGTTTTTCAACATGTAGATAAAGACATTGAGTTTGTCTTCGACTTAGAAGTAAGACAATTGCTGGATGAGTTAAATGGGCTTGGCCCAAAGATTTGACGTCTTCTGGGCTACCGAAGGGCACATAACTTATAATCAAAAGTTGAATATAGTAATGGACCAGTCGCGATATTACATAGTAAATGTAGCCGAATTGAATTAGCAAAAAGCCCAGGCAAAAATCCAAAAGTGGAAAAACTGTTCCAATGCTGCTGGTAAGAGGCTAATCCGACGTATTTTGTGACGAGAAATCGAATGGTGCAAACCGCGTTGCTCTCCGACCAATACTTTTGGCTGTAGCGACATATGAATGAGCATTTATGTGAAAATCACGTGCCTAACAACGGCTCTTACTCCATGGAAACCAAGGAAATTTGCAATTTTTCAACAGCTGGAGATGCCTGGCCCAATTGCGCATCTTTTGGCACCTTATTGATGTGGGTCAAGTGTTTAATTGTACTTTTTACAGCAGACTGTATCAAGTACCTTGTGTTTTTTATATACAAATGGTGTGGTTTTTCAACATGTAGATAAAGACATTGAGTTTGTCTTCGACTTAGAAGTAAGACAATTGCTGGATGAGTTAAATGGGCTTGGCCCAAAGATTTGACGTCTTCTGGGCTACCGAAGGGCACATAACTTATAATCAAAAGTTGAATATAGTAATGACCAGTCGCGATATTACATAGTAAATGTAGCCGAATTCAATTAGCAAAAAGCCCAAGCAAAAATCCAAAAGTGGAAAAACTGTTCCAATGCTGCTGGTAAGAGGCTAATCCGACGTATTTTGTGACGAGAAATCGAATGGTGCAAACCGCGTTGCTCTCCGACCAACACTTATGGCTGTAGCGACAATTGAATGAGCATTTATGTGAAAATCACGTGCCCAGCAACGGCTCTTACTCCATGGAAACCAAGGAAATTTGCAATTTTTCAACAGCTGGAGATGCCTGGCCCAATTGCGCATCTTTTGGCACCTTATTGATGTGGGGTCAGTGTTTAATTGTACTTTTTACAGCAGACTGTATCAAGTACCTTGTGTTTTTTAATACAAATGGTGTGGTTTTTCAACATGTAGATAAAGACATTGAGTTTGTCTTCGACTTAGAAGTAAGACAATTGCTGGATGAGTTAAATGGGCTTGGCCCAAAGATTTGACGTCTTCTGGGCTACCGAAGGGCACATAACTTATAATCAAAAGTTGAATATAGTAATGACCAGTCGCGATATTACATAGTAAATGTAGCCGAATTTTAATTAGCAAAAAGCCCAGGCAAAAATCCAAAAGTGGTAAAACTGTTCCAATGCTGCTGGTAAGAAGCTAATCCGACGTATTTTGTGACGAGAAATCGAATGGTTGCAAACCGCGTTGCTCTCCGACCAACACTTATGGCTGTAGCGACAATTGAATGAGCATTTATGTGAAAATCACGTGCCTAACAACGGCTCTTACTCCATGGAAACCAAGGAAAATTTGCAATTTTTCAAACAGCTGGAGATGCCTGGCCCAATTGCGCATCTTTTGGCACCTTATTGATGTGGGTCAGTGTTTAATTGTACTTTTTACAGCAGACTGTATCAAGTACCTTGTGTTTTTTATATACAAATGGTGTGGTTTTTCAACATGTAGATAAAGACATTGAGTTTGTCTTCGACTTAGAAGTAAGACAATTGCTGGATGAGTTAAATGGCTTGGCCCAAAGATTTGGACGTCTTCTGGGCTACCGAAGGGCACATAACTTATAATCAAAAGTTGAATATAGTAATTACCAGTCGCGATATTACATAGTAAATGTAGCCGAATTGAATTAGCAAAAAGCCCAGGCAAAAATCCAAAAGTGGAAAAACTGTTCCAATGCTGCTGGTAAGAGGCTAATCCGACGTATTTTGTGACGAGAAATCGAATGGTGCAAACCGCGTTGCTCTCCGACCAATACTTTTGGCTGTAGCGACAATTGAATGAGCATTTATGTGAAAATCACGTGCCTAACAACGGCTCTTACTCCATGGAAACCAAGGAAATTTGCAATTTTTTCAACAGCTGGAGATGCCTGGCCCAATTGCGCATCTTTTGGCACCTTATTGATGTGGGTCAGTGTTTAATTGTACTTTTTACAGCAGACTGTATCAAGTACCTTGTGTTTTTTATATACAAATGGTGTGGTTTTTCAACTGTAGATAAAGACATTGAGTTTGTCTTCGACTTAGAAGTAAGACAATTGCTGGATGAGTTAAATGGGCTTGGCCCAAAGATTTGACGTCTTCTGGGCTACCGAAGGGCACATAACTTATAATCAAAAGTTGAATATAGGCGATATTACATAGTAAATGTAGCCGAATTGAATTAGCAAAAAGCCCAGGCAAAAATCCAAAAGTGGAAAAACTGTTCCAATGCTGCTGGTAAGAGGCTAATCCGACGTATTTTGTGACGAGAAATCGAATGGTGCAAACCGCGTTGCTCTCCGACCAATACTTTTGGCTGTAGCGACAATTGAATGAGCATTTATGTGAAAATCACGTGCCTAACAACGGCTCTTACTCCATGGAAACCAAGGAAATTTGCAATTTTTCAACAGCTGGAGATGCCTGGCCCAATTGCGCATCTTTTGGCACCTTATTGATGTGGGTCAGTGTTTAATTGTACTTTTTACAGCAGACTGTATCAAGTACCTTGTGTTTTTTATATACAAATGGTGTGGTTTTTCAACATGTAGATAAAGACATTGAGTTTGTCTTCGACTTAGAAGTAAGACAATTGCTGGATGAGTTAAATGGGCTTGGCCCAAAGATTTGACGTCTTCTGGGCTACCGAAGGGCACATAACTTATAATCAAAAGTTGAATATAGTAATGACCAGTCGCGATATTACATAGTAAATGTAGCCGAATTTAATTAGCAAAAAGCCCAAGCAAAAATCCAAAAGTGGTAAAACTGTTCCAATGCTGCTGGTCAGAGGCTAATCCGACGTATTTTGTGACGAGAAATCGAATGGTGCAAACCGCGTTGCTCTCCGCCCAATACTTTTGGCTGTAGCGACAATTGAATGAGCATTTATGTAAAAATCACGTGCCCAGCAACGGCTCTTACTCCATGGAAACCAAGGAAATTTGCAATTTTTCAACAGCTGGAGATGCCTGGCCCAATTGCGCATCTTTTGGCACCTTATTGATGTGGGTCAGTGTTTAATTGTACTTTTTACAGCAGACTGTATCAAGTACCTTGTGTTTTTTATATACAAATGGTGTGGTTTTTCAACATGTAGATAAAGACATTGAGTTTGTCTTCGACTTAGAAGTAAGACAATTGCTGGATGAGTTAAATGGGCTTGGCCCAAAGATTTGACGTCTTCTGGGCTACCGAAGGGCACATAACTTATAATCAAAAGTTGAATATAGTAATGACCAGTCGCGATATTACATAGTAAATGTAGCCGAATTTAATTAGCAAAAAGACCAGGCAAAAATCCAAAAGTGGAAAAACTGTTCCAATGCTGCTGGTAAGAGGCTAATCCGACGTATTTTGTGACGAGAAATCGAATGGTGCAAACCGCGCTGCTCTCCGACCAATACTTTTGGCTGTAGCGACAATTGAATGAGCATTTATGTGAAAATCACGTGCCTAACAACGGCTCTTACTCCATGGAAACCAAGGAAATTTGCAATTTTTCAACAGCTGGAGATGCCTGGCCCAATTGCGCATCTTTTGGCACCTTATTGATGTGGGTCAGTGTTTAATTGTACTTTTTACAGCAGACTGTATCAAGTACCTTGTGTTTTTTATATACAAATGGTGTGGTTTTTCAACATGTAGATAAAGACATTGAGTTTGTCTTTGACTTAGAAGTAAGACAATTGCTGGATGAGTTAAATGGGCTTGGCCCAAAGATTTGACGTCTTCTGGGCTACCGAAGGGCACATAACTTATAATCAAAAGTTGAATATAGTAATGACCAGTCGCGATATTACATAGTAAATGTAGCCGAATTGAATTAGCAAAAAGCCCAAGCAAAAATCCAAAAGTGGAAAAACTGTTCCAATGCTGCTGGTAAGAGGCTAATCCGACGTAATTTGTGACGCGAAATCGAATGGTGCAAACCGCGCTGCTCTCCGACCAATACTTTTGGCTGTAGCGACAATTGAATGAGCATTAATGTGAAAATCACGTGCCTAACAACGGCTCTTACTCCATGGAAACCAAGGAAATTTGCAATTTTTCAACAGCTGGAGATGCCTGGCCCAATTGCGCATCTTTTGGCACCTTATTGATGTGGGTCAGTGTTTAATTGTACTTTTTACAGCAGACTGTATCAAGTACCTTGTGTTTTTTATATACAAATGGTGTGGTTTTTCAACATGTAGATAAAGACATTGAGTTTGTCTTCGACTTAGAAGTAAGACAATTGCTGGATGAGTTAAATGGGCTTGGCCCAAAGATTTGACGTCTTCTGGGCTACCGAAGGGCACATAACTTATAATCAAAAGTTGAATATAGTAATGACCAGTCGCGATATTACATAGTAAATGTAGCCTAATTTAATTAGCAAAAAGCCCAGGCAAAAATCCAAAAGTGGAAAAACTGTTCCAATGCTGCTGGTAAGAAGCTAATCCGACGTATTTTGTGACGAGAAATCGAATGGTGCAAACCGCGTTGCTCTCCGCCCAATACTTTTGGCTGTAGCGACAATTGAATGAGCATTTATGTGAAAATCACGTGCCCAGCAACGGCTCTTACTCCATGGAAACCAAGGAAATTTGCAATTTTTCAACAGCTGGAGATGCCTGGCCCAATTGCGCATCTTTTGGCACCTTATTGATGTGGGTCAGTGTTTAATTGTACTTTTTACAGCAGACTGTATCAAGTACCTTGTGTTTTTTATATACAAATGGTGTGGTTTTTCAACATGTAGATAAAGACATTGAGTTTGTCTTCGACTTAGAAGTAAGACAATTGCTGGATGAGTTAAATGGGCTTGGCCCAAAGATTTGACGTCTTCTGGGCTACCGAAGGGCACATAACTTATAATCAAAAGTTGAATATAGTAATGACCAGTCGCGATATTACATAGTAAATGTAGCCGAATTTAATTAGCAAAAAGCCCAAGCAAAAATCCAAAAGTGGTAAAACTGTTCCAATGCTGCTGGTAAGAGGCTAATCCGACGTATTTTGTGACGAGAAATCGAATGGTGCAAACCGCGTTGCTCTCCGACCAACACTTATGGCTGTAGCTACAATTGAATGAGCATTTATGTGAAAATCACGTGCCTAACAACGGCTCTTACTCCATGGAAACCAAGGAAATTTGCAATTTTTCAACAGCTGGAGATGCCTGGCCCAATTGCGCATCTTTTGGCACCTTATTGATGTGGGTCAGTGTTTAATTGTACTTTTTACAGCAGACTGTATCAAGTACCTTGTGTTTTTTATATACAAATGGTGTGGTTTTTCAACATGTAGATAAAGACATTGAGTTTGTCTTCGACTTAGAAGTAAGACAATTGCTGGATGATTTAAATGGGCTTGGCCCAAAGATTTGACGTCTTCTGGGCTACCGAAGGGCACATAACTTATAATCAAAAGTTGAATATAGTAATGACCAGTCGCGATATTACATAGTAAATGTAGCCGAATTTAATTAGCAAAAAGCCCAAGCAAAAATCCAAAAGTGGTAAAACTGTTCCAATGCTGCTGGTAAGAGGCTAATCCGACGTATTTTGTGACGAGAAATCGAATGGTGCAAACCGCGTTGCTCTCCGACCAACACTTATGGCTGTAGCTACAATTGAATGAGCATTTATGTGAAAATCACGTGCCTAACAACGGCTCTTACTCCATGGAAACCAAGGAAATTTGCAATTTCTCAACAGCTGGAGATGCCTGGCCCAATTGGCGCATCTTTTGGCACCTGTATTGATGTGGGTCAGTGTTTAATTGTACTTTTTACAGCAGACTGTATCAAGTACCTTGTGTTTTTTATATACAAATGGTGTGGTTTTTCAACATGTAGATAAAGACATTGTGTTTGTCTTCGACTTAGAAGTAAGACAATTGCTGGATGAGTTAAATGGGCTTGGCCCAAAGATTTGACGTCTTCTGGGCTACCGAAGGGCACATAACTTATAATCAAAAGTTGAATATAGTAATGACCAGTCGCGATATTACATAGTAAATGTAGCCGAATTGAATTAGCAAAAAGCCCAGGCAAAAATCCAAAAGTGGAAAAACTGTTCCAATGCTGCTGGTAAGAGGCTAATCCGACGTATTTTGTGACGAGAAATCGAATGGTGCAAACCGCGGTGCTCTCCGACCAATACTTTTGGGCTGTAGCGACAATTGAATGAGCATTTATGTGAAAATCACGTGCCTAACAACGGCTCTTACTCCATGGAAACCACAAGGAAATTTGCATTTTTTCAACAGCTGGAGATGCCTGGGCCCAATTGCGCATCTTTTGGCACCTTATTGATGTGGGTCAGTGTTTAATTGTACTTTTTACAGCAGACTGTATCAAGTACCTTGTGTTTTTTATATACAAATGGTGTGGTTTTTCAACATGTAGATAAAGACATTGAGTTTGTCTTCGACTTAGAAGTAAGACAATTGCTGGATGAGTTAAATGGCTTGGCCCAAAGATTTGACGTCTTCTGGGCTACCGAAGGGCACATAACTTATAATCAAAAGTTGAATATAGTATGACCAGTCGCGATATTACATAGTAAATGTAGCCGAATTTAATTAGCAAAAGCCCAAGCAAAAATCCAAAAGTGGTAAAACTGTTCCAATGCTGCTGGTCAGAGGCTAATCCGACGTATTTTGTGACGAGAAATCGATGGTGCAAACCGCGTTGCTCTCCGCCCAATACTTTTGGCTGTAGCGACAATTGAATGAGCATTTTATGTAAAATCACGTGCCCAGCAACGGCTCTTACTCCATGGAAACCAAGGAAATTTGCAATTTTTCAACAGCTGGAGATGCCTGGCCCAATTGCGCATCTTTTGGACACCTTATTGATGTGGGTCAGTGTTTAATTGTACTTTTTACAGCAGGACTGTATCAAGTACCTTGTGTTTTTTATATACAAATGGTGTGGTTTTTCAACATGTAGATAAAGACATTGAGTTTGTCTTCGACTTAGAAGTAAGACAATTGCTGGATGAGTTAAATGGGCTTGGCCCAAAGATTTGACGTCTTCTGGCTACCGAAGGGCACATAACTTATAATCAAAAGTTGAATATAGTAATGACCAGTCGCGATATTACATAGTAAATGTAGCCGAATTTAATTAGCAAAAAGCCCAAGCAAAAATCCAAAAGTGGAAAAACTGTTCCAATGCTGCTGGTAAGAGGCTAATCCGACGTATTTTCTGACGAGAAATCGAATGGTTGCAAACCGCGTTGCTCTCCGACCAATACTTTTGGCTGTAGCGACAATTGAATGAGCATTTATGTGAAATCACGTGCCCAGCAACGGCTCTTACTCCATGGAAACCAAGGAAATTTGCAATTTTCAACAGCTGGAGATGCCTGGCCCAATTGCGCATCTTTGGCACCTTATTGATGTGGGTCAGTGTTTAATTGTACTTTTTACAGCAGGACTGTATCAAGTACCTTGTGTTTTTTATATACAAATGGTGTGGTTTTTCAACATGTAGATAAAGACATTGAGTTTGTCTTCGACTTAGAAGTAAGACAATTGCTGGATGAGTTAAATGGGCTTGGCCCAAAGATTTGACGTCTTCTGGGCTACCGAGGGCACATAACTTATAATCAAAAAGTTGAATATAGTAATGACCAGTCGCGATATTACATAGTAAATGTAGCCGAATTTAATTAGCAAAAAGCCCAAGCAAAAATCCAAAAGTGGTAAAACTGTTCCAATGCTGCTGGTAAGAGGCTAATCCGACGTATTTTGTGACGAGAAATCGAATGGTGCAAACCGCGTTGCTCTCCGACCAACACTTATGGCTGTAGCTACAATTGAATGAGCATTTATGTGAAAATCACGTGCCTAACAACGGCTCTTACTCCATGGAAACCAAGGAAATTTGCAATTTCTCAACAGCTGGAGATGCCTGGCCCAATTGCGCATCTTTTGGCACCTTATTGATGTGGGTCAGTGTTTAATTGTACTTTTTACAGCAGACTGTATCAAGTACCTTGTGTTTTTTATATACAAATGGTGTGGTTTTTCAACATGTAGATAAAGACATTGAGTTTGTCTTCGACTTAGAAGTAAGACAATTGCTGGATGAGTTAAATGGGCTTGGCCCAAAGATTTGACGTCTTCTGGGCTACCGAAGGGCACATAACTTATAATCAAAAGTTGAATATAGTAATGACCAGTCGCGATATTACATAGTAAATGTAGCCGAATTGAATTAGCAAAAAGCCCAGGCAAAAATCCAAAAGTGGAAAAACTGTTCCAATGCTGCTGGTAAGAGGCTAATCCGACGTATTTTGTGACGAGAAATCGAATGGTGCAAACCGCGTTGCTCTCCGACCAATACTTTTGGCTGTAGCGACAATTGAATGAGCATTTATGTGAAAATCACGTGCCTAACAACGGCTCTTACGCCATGGAAACCAAGAAAATTTGCAATTTTTCAACAGCTGGAGATGCCTGGCCCAATTGCGCATCTTTTGGCACCTTATTGATGTGGGTCAGTGTTTAATTGTACTTTTTACAGCAGACTGTATCAAGTACCTTGTGTTTTTTATATACAAATGGTGTGGTTTTTCAACATGTAGATAAAGACATTGAGTTTGTCTTCGACTTAGAAGTAAGACAATTGCTGGATGAGTTAAATGGGCTTGGCCCAAAGATTTGACGTCTTCTGGGCTACCGAAGGGCACATAACTTATAATCAAAAGTTGAATATAGTAATGACCAGTCGCGATATTACATAGTAAATGTAGCCGAATTTAATTAGCAAAAAGCCCAGGCAAAAATCCAAAAGTGGTAAAACTGTTCCAATGCTGCTGGTAAGAAGCTAATCCGACGTATTTTGTGACGAGAAATCGAATGGTGCAAACCGCGTTGCTCTCCGACCAACACTTATGGCTGTAGCTACAATTGAATGAGCATTTATGTGAAAATCACGTGCCTAACAACGGCTCTTACTCCATGGAAACCAAGGAAATTTGCAATTTTTCAACAGCTGGAGATGCCTGGCCCAATTGCGCATCTTTTGGCACCTTATTGATGTGGGTCAGTGTTTAATTGTACTTTTTACAGCAGACTGTATCAAGTACCTTGTGTTTTTTATATACAAATGGTGTGGTTTTTCAACATGTAGATAAAGACATTGAGTTTGTCTTCGACTTAGAAGTAAGACAATTGCTGGATGAGTTAAATGGGCTTGGCCCAAAGATTTGACGTCTTCTGGGCTACCGAAGGGCACATAACTTATAATCAAAAGTTGAATATAGTAATGACCAGTCGCGATATTACATAGTAAATGTAGCCGAATTTAATTAGCAAAAAGCCCAAGCAAAAATCCAAAAGTGGTAAAACTGTTCCAATGCTGCTGGTAAGAGGCTAATCCGACGTATTTTGTGACGAGAAATCGAATGGTGCAAACCGCGTTGCTCTCCGACCAACACTTATGGCTGTAGCTACAATTGAATGAGCATTTATGTGAAAATCACGTGCCTAACAACGGCTCTTACTCCATGGAAACCAAGGAAATTTGCAATTTCTCAACAGCTGGAGATGCCTGGCCCAATTGCGCATCTTTTGGCACCTTATTGATGTGGGTCAGTGTTTAATTGTACTTTTTACAGCAGACTGTATCAAGTACCTTGTGTTTTTTATATACAAATGGTGTGGTTTTTCAACATGTAGATAAAGACATTGAGTTTGTCTTCGACTTAGAAGTAAGACAATTGCTGGATGAGTTAAATGGGCTTGGCCCAAAGATTTGACGTCTTCTGGGCTACCGAAGGGCACATAACTTATAATCAAAAGTTGAATATAGTAATGACCAGTCGCGATATTACATAGTAAATGTAGCCGAATTGAATTAGCAAAAAGCCCAGGCAAAAATCCAAAAGTGGAAAAACTGTTCCAATGCTGCTGGTAAGAGGCTAATCCGACGTATTTTGTGACGAGAAATCGAATGGTGCAAACCGCGTTGCTCTCCGACCAATACTTTTGGCTGTAGCGACAATTGAATGAGCATTTATGTGAAAATCACGTGCCTAACAACGGCTCTTACTCCATGGAAACCAAGGAAATTTGCAATTTTTCAACAGCTGGAGATGCCTGGCCCAATTGCGCATCTTTTGGCACCTTATTGATGTGGGTCAGTGTTTAATTGTACTTTTTACAGCAGACTGTATCAAGTACCTTGTGTTTTTTATATACAAATGGTGTGGTTTTTCAACATGTAGATAAAGACATTGAGTTTGTCTTCGACTTAGAAGTAAGACAATTGCTGGATGAGTTAAATGGGCTTGGCCCAAAGATTTGACGTCTTCTGGGCTACCGAAGGGCACATAACTTATAATCAAAAGTTGAATATAGTAATGACCAGTCGCGATATTACATAGTAAATGTAGCCGAATTTAATTAGCAAAAAGCCCAAGCAAAAATCCAAAAGTGGTAAAACTGTTCCAATGCTGCTGGTAAGAGGCTAATCCGACGTATTTTGTGACGAGAAATCGAATGGTGCAAACCGCGTTGCTCTCCGCCCAATACTTTTGGCTGTAGCGACAATTGAATGAGCATTTATGTAAAAATCACGTGCCCAGCAACGGCTCTTACTCCATGGAAACCAAGGAAATTTGCAATTTTTCAACAGCTGGAGATGCCTGGCCCAATTGCGCATCTTTTGGCACCTTATTGATGTGGGTCAGTGTTTAATTGTACTTTTTACAGCAGACTGTATCAAGTACCTTGTGTTTTTTATATACAAATGGTGTGGTTTTTCAACATGTAGATAAAGACATTGAGTTTGTCTTCGACTTAGAAGTAAGACAATTGCTGGATGAGTTAAATGGGCTTGGCCCAAAGATTTGACGTCTTCTGGGCTACCGAAGGGCACATAACTTATAATCAAAAGTTGAATATAGTAATGACCAGTCGCGATATTACATAGTAAATGTAGCCGAATTGAATTAGCAAAAAGCCCAAGCAAAAATCCAAAAGTGGAAAAACTGTTCCAATGCTGCTGGTAAGAGGCTAATCCGACGTATTTTGTGACGAGAAATCGAATGGTGCAAACCGCGTTGCTCTCCGACCAATACTTTTGGCTGTAGCGACAATTGAATGAGCATTTATGTGAAAATCACGTGCCCAGCAACGGCTCTTACTCCATGGAAACCAAGGAAATTTGCAATTTTTCAACAGCTGGAGATGCCTGGCCCAATTGCGCATCTTTTGGCACCTTATTGATGTGGGTCAGTGTTTAATTGTACTTTTTACAGCAGACTGTATCAAGTACCTTGTGTTTTTTATATACAAATGGTGTGGTTTTTCAACATGTAGATAAAGACATTGAGTTTGTCTTCGACTTAGAAGTAAGACAATTGCTGGATGAGTTAAATGGGCTTGGCCCAAAGATTTGACGTCTTCTGGGCTACCGAAGGGCACATAACTTATAATCAAAAGTTGAATATAGTAATGACCAGTCGCGATATTACATAGTAAATGTAGCCGAATTGAATTAGCAAAAAGCCCAGGCAAAAATCCAAAAGTGGAAAAACTGTTCCAATGCTGCTGGTAAGAGGCTAATCCGACGTATTTTGTGACGAGAAATCGAATGGTGCAAACCGCGTTGCTCTCCGACCAATACTTTTGGCTGTAGCGACAATTGAATGAGCATTTATGTGAAAATCACGTGCCCAGCAACGGCTCTTACTCCATGGAAACCAAGGAAATTTGCAATTTTTCAACAGCTGGAGATGCCTGGCCCAATTGCGCATCTTTTGGCACCTTATTGATGTGGGTCAGTGTTTAATTGTACTTTTTACAGCAGACTGTATCAAGTACCTTGTGTTTTTTATATACAAATGGTGTGGTTTTTCAACATGTAGATAAAGACATTGAGTTTGTCTTCGACTTAGAAGTAAGACAATTGCTGGATGAGTTAAATGGGCTTGGCCCAAAGATTTGACGTCTTCTGGGCTACCGAAGGGCACATAACTTATAATCAAAAGTTGAATATAGTAATGACCAGTCGCGATATTACATAGTAAATGTAGCCGAATTGAATTAGCAAAAAGCCCAGGCAAAAATCCAAAAGTGGTAAAACTGTTCCAATGCTGCTGGTAAGAGGCTAATCCGACGTATTTTGTGACGAGAAATCGAATGGTGCAAACCGCGTTGCTCTCCGACCAACACTTATGGCTGTAGCTACAATTGAATGAGCATTTATGTGAAAATCACGTGCCTAACAACGGCTCTTACTCCATGGAAACCAAGGAAATTTGCAATTTTTCAACAGCTGGAGATGCCTGGCCCAATTGCGCATCTTTTGGCACCTTATTGATGTGGGTCAGTGTTTAATTGTACTTTTTACAGCAGACTGTATCAAGTACCTTGTGTTTTTTATATACAAATGGTGTGGTTTTTCAACATGTAGATAAAGACATTGAGTTTGTCTTCGACTTAGAAGTAAGACAATTGCTGGATGAGTTAAATGGGCTTGGCCCAAAGATTTGACGTCTTCTGGGCTACCGAAGGGCACATAACTTATAATCAAAAGTTGAATATAGTAATGACCAGTCGCGATATTACATAGTAAATGTAGCCGAATTTAATTAGCAAAAAGACCAGGCAAAAATCCAAAAGTGGAAAAACTGTTCCAATGCTGCTGGTAAGAGGCTAATCCGACGTATTTTGTGACAAGAAATCGAATGGTGCAAACCGCGTTGCTCTCCGACCAACACTTTTGGCTGTAGCGACAATTGAATGAGCATTTATGTGAAAATCACGTGCCCAGCAACGGCTCTTACTCCATGGAAACCAAGGAAATTTGCAATTTTTCAACAGCTGGAGATGCCTGGCCCAATTGCGCATCTTTTGGCACCTTATTGATGTGGGTCAGTGTTTAATTGTACTTTTTACAGCAGACTGTATCAAGTACCTTGTGTTTTTTATATACAAATGGTGTGGTTTTTCAACATGTAGATAAAGACATTGAGTTTGTCTTCGACTTAGAAGTAAGACAATTGCTGGATGAGTTAAATGGGCTTGGCCCAAAGATTTGACGTCTTCTGGGCTACCGAAGGGCACATAACTTATAATCAAAAGTTGAATATAGTAATGACCAGTCGCGATATTACATAGTAAATGTAGCCGAATTGAATTAGCAAAAAGCCCAAGCAAAAATCCAAAAGTGGAAAAACTGTTCCAATGCTGCTGGTAAGAGGCTAATCCGACGTATTTTGTGACGCGAAATCGAATGGTGCAAACCGCGCTGCTCTCCGACCAATACTTTTGGCTGTAGCGACAATTGAATGAGCATTTATGTGAAAATCACGTGCCTAACAACGGCTCTTACTCCATGGAAACCAAGGAAATTTGCAATTTTTCAACAGCTGGAGATGCCTGGCCCAATTGCGCATCTTTTGGCACCTTATTGATGTGGGTCAGTGTTTAATTGTACTTTTTACAGCAGACTGTATCAAGTACCTTGTGTTTTTTATATACAAATGGTGTGGTTTTTCAACATGTAGATAAAGACATTGAGTTTGTCTTCGACTTAGAAGTAAGACAATTGCTGGATGAGTTAAATGGGCTTGGCCCAAAGATTTGACGTCTTCTGGGCTACCGAAGGGCACATAACTTATAATCAAAAGTTGAATATAGTAATGACCAGTCGCGATATTACATAGTAAATGTAGCCTAATTTAATTAGCAAAAAGCCCAGGCAAAAATCCAAAAGTGGAAAAACTGTTCCAATGCTGCTGGTAAGAGGCTAATCCGACGTATTTTGTGACGAGAAATCGAATGGTGCAAACCGCGTTGCTCTCCGCCCAATACTTTTGGCTGTAGCGACAATTGAATGAGCATTTATGTGAAAATCACGTGCCCAGCAACGGCTCTTACTCCATGGAAACCAAGGAAATTTGCAATTTTTCAACAGCTGGAGATGCCTGGCCCAATTGCGCATCTTTAGGCACCTTATTGATGTGGGTCAGTGTTTAATTGTACTTTTTACAGCAGACTGTATCAAGTACCTTGTGTTTTTTATATACAAATGGTGTGGTTTTTCAACATGTAGATAAAGACATTGAGTTTGTCTTCGACTTAGAAGTAAGACAATTGCTGGATGAGTTAAATGGGCTTGGCCCAAAGATTTGACGTCTTCTGGGCTACCGAAGGGCACATAACTTATAATCAAAAGTTGAATATAGTAATGACCAGTCGCGATATTACATAGTAAATGTAGCCGAATTTAATTAGCAAAAAGCCCAAGCAAAAATCCAAAAGTGGTAAAACTGTTCCAATGCTGCTGGTAAGAGGCTAATCCGACGTATTTTGTGACGAGAAATCGAATGGTGCAAACCGCGTTGCTCTCCGACCAACACTTATGGCTGTAGCTACAATTGAATGAGCATTTATGTGAAAATCACGTGCCTAACAACGGCTCTTACTCCATGGAAACCAAGGAAATTTGCAATTTTTCAACAGCTGGAGATGCCTGGCCCAATTGCGCATCTTTTGGCACCTTATTGATGTGGGTCAGTGTTTAATTGTACTTTTTACAGCAGACTGTATCAAGTACCTTGTGTTTTTTATATACAAATGGTGTGGTTTTTCAACATGTAGATAAAGACATTGAGTTTGTCTTCGACTTAGAAGTAAGACAATTGCTGGATGATTTAAATGGGCTTGGCCCAAAGATTTGACGTCTTCTGGGCTACCGAAGGGCACATAACTTATAATCAAAAGTTGAATATAGTAATGACCAGTCGCGATATTACATAGTAAATGTAGCCGAATTGAATTAGCAAAAAGCCCAGGCAAAAATCCAAAAGTGGAAAAATCGTTCCAATGCTGCTGGTAAGAGGCTAATCCGACGTATTTTGTGACGAGAAATCGAATGGTGCAAACCGCGTTGCTCTCCGACCAACACTTATGGCTGTAGCTACAATTGAATGAGCATTTATGTGAAAATCACGTGCCTAACAACGGCTCTTACTCCATGGAAACCAAGGAAATTTGCAATTTCTCAACAGCTGGAGATGCCTGGCCCAATTGCGCATCTTTTGGCACCTTATTGATGTGGGTCAGTGTTTAATTGTACTTTTTACAGCAGACTGTATCAAGTACCTTGTGTTTTTTATATACAAATGGTGTGGTTTTTCAACATGTAGATAAAGACATTGAGTTTGTCTTCGACTTAGAAGTAAGACAATTGCTGGATGAGTTAAATGGGCTTGGCCCAAAGATTTGACGTCTTCTGGGCTACCGAAGGGCACATAACTTATAATCAAAAGTTGAATATAGTAATGACCAGTCGCGATATTACATAGTAAATGTAGCCGAATTGAATTAGCAAAAAGCCCAGGCAAAAATCCAAAAGTGGAAAAACTGTTCCAATGCTGCTGGTAAGAGGCTAATCCGACGTATTTTGTGACGAGAAATCGAATGGTGCAAACCGCGTTGCTCTCCGACCAATACTTTTGGCTGTAGCGACAATTGAATGAGCATTTATGTGAAAATCACGTGCCTAACAACGGCTTTTACGCCATGGAAACCAAGAAAATTTGCAATTTTTCAACAGCTGGAGATGCCTGGCCCAATTGCGCATCTTTTGGCACCTTATTGATGTGGGTCAGTGTTTAATTGTACTTTTTACAGCAGACTGTATCAAGTACCTTGTGTTTTTTATATACAAATGGTGTGGTTTTTCAACATGTAGATAAAGACATTGAGTTTGTCTTCGACTTAGAAGTAAGACAATTGCTGGATGAGTTAAATGGGCTTGGCCCAAAGATTTGACGTCTTCTGGGCTACCGAAGGGCACATAACTTATAATCAAAAGTTGAATATAGTAATGACCAGTCGCGATATTACATAGTAAATGTAGCCGAATTTAATTAGCAAAAAGCCCAGGCAAAAATCCAAAAGTGGTAAAACTGTTCCAATGCTGCTGGTAAGAAGCTAATCCGACGTATTTTGTGACGAGAAATCGAATGGTGCAAACCGCGTTGCTCTCCGACCAATACTTTTGGCTGTAGCGACAATTGAATGAGCATTTATGTGAAAATCACGTGCCTAACAACGGCTCTTACTCCATGGAAACCAAGGAAATTTGCAATTTTTCAACAGCTGGAGATGCCTGGCCCAATTGCGCATCTTTTGGCACCTTATTGATGTGGGTCAGTGTTTAATTGTACTTTTTACAGCAGACTGTATCAAGTACCTTGTGTTTTTTATATACAAATGGTGTGGTTTTTCAACATGTAGATAAAGACATTGAGTTTGTCTTCGACTTAGAAGTAAGCAATTGCTGGATGAGTTAAATGGGCTTGGCCCAAAGATTTGACGTCTTCTGGGCTACCGAAGGGCACATAACTTATAATCAAAAGTTGAATATAGTAATGACCAGTCGCGATATTACATAGTAAATGTAGCCGAATTTAATTAGCAAAAAGCCCAAGCAAAAAATCCAAAAGTGGTAAAACTGTTCCAATGCTGCTGGTAAGAGGCTAATCCGACGTATTTTGTGACGAGAAATCGAATGGTGCAAACCGCGTTGCTCTCCGACCAACACTTATGGCTGTAGCTACAATTGAATGAGCATTTATGTGAAAATCACGTGCCTAACAACGGCTCTTACTCCATGGAAACCAAGGAAATTTGCAATTTCTCAACAGCTGGAGATGCCTGGCCCAATTGCGCATCTTTTGGCACCTTATTGATGTGGGTCAGTGTTTAATTGTACTTTTTACAGCAGACTGTATCAAGTACCTTGTGTTTTTTATATACAAATGGTGTGGTTTTTCAACATGTAGATAAAGACATTGAGTTTGTCTTCGACTTAGAAGTAAGACAATTGCTGGATGAGTTAAATGGGCTTGGCCCAAAGATTTGACGTCTTCTGGGCTACCGAAGGGCACATAACTTATAATCAAAAAGTTGAATATAGTAATGACCAGTCGCGATATTACATAGTAAATGTAGCCGAATTGAATTAGCAAAAAGCCCAAGCAAAAATCCAAAAGTGGAAAAAACTGTTCCAATGCTGCTGGTAAGAGGCTAATCCGACGTATTTTGTGACGAGAAATCGAATGGTGCAAACCGCGTTGCTCTCCGACCAATACTTTTGGCTGTAGCGACAATTGAATGAGCCATTTATGTGAAAATCACGTGCCCAGCAACGGCTCTTACTCCATGGAAACCAAGGAAATTTGCAATTTTTCAACAGCTGGAGATGCCTGGCCCAATTGCGCATCTTTTGGCACCTTATTGATGTGGGTCAGTGTTTAATTGTACTTTTTACAGCAGACTGTATCAAGTACCTTGTGTTTTTTATATACAAATGGTGTGGTTTTTCAACATGTAGATAAAGACATTGAGTTTGTCTTCGACTTAGAAGTAAGACAATTGCTGGATGAGTTAAATGGGCTTGGCCCAAAGATTTGACGTCTTCTGGGCTACCGAAGGGCACATAACTTATAATCAAAAGTTGAATATAGTAATGACCAGTCGCGATATTACATAGTAAATGTAGCCGAATTGAATTAGCAAAAAGCCCAGGCAAAAATCCAAAAGTGGTAAAACTGTTCCAATGCTGCTGGTAAGAGGCTAATCCGACGTATTTTGTGACGAGAAATCGAATGGTGCAAACCGCGTTGCTCTCCGACCAACACTTATGGCTGTAGCTACAATTGAATGAGCATTTATGTGAAAATCACGTGCCTAACAACGGCTCTTACTCCATGGAAACCAAGGAAATTTGCAATTTTTCAACAGCTGGAGATGCCTGGCCCAATTGCGCATCTTTTGGCACCTTATTGATGTGGGTCAGTGTTTAATTGTACTTTTTACAGCAGACTGTATCAAGTACCTTGTGTTTTTTATATACAAATGGTGTGGTTTTTCAACATGTAGATAAAGACATTGAGTTTGTCTTCGACTTAGAAGTAAGACAATTGCTGGATGAGTTAAATGGGCTTGGCCCAAAGATTTGACGTCTTCTGGGCTACCGAAGGGCACATAACTTATAATCAAAAGTTGAATATAGTAATGACCAGTCGCGATATTACATAGTAAATGTAGCCGAATTTAATTAGCAAAAAGACCAGGCAAAAATCCAAAAGTGGAAAAACTGTTCCAATGCTGCTGGTAAGAGGCTAATCCGACGTATTTTGTGACAAGAAATCGAATGGTGCAAACCGCGTTGCTCTCCGACCAATACTTTTGGCTGTAGCGACAATTGAATGAGCATTTATGTGAAAATCACGTGCCCAGCAACGGCTCTTACTCCATGGAAACCAAGGAAATTTGCAATTTTTCAACAGCTGGAGATGCCTGGCCCAATTGCGCATCTTTTGGCACCTTATTGATGTGGGTCAGTGTTTAATTGTACTTTTTACAGCAGACTGTATCAAGTACCTTGTGTTTTTTATATACAAATGGTGTGGTTTTTCAACATGTAGATAAAGACATTGAGTTTGTCTTCGACTTAGAAGTAAGACAATTGCTGGATGAGTTAAATGGGCTTGGCCCAAAGATTTGACGTCTTCTGGGCTACCGAAGGGCACATAACTTATAACCAAAAGTTGAATATAGTAATGACCAGTCGCGATATTACATAGTAAATGTAGCCGAATTGAATTAGCAAAAAGCCCAAGCAAAAATCCAAAAGTGGTAAAACTGTTCCAATGCTGCTGGTAAGAGGCTAATCCGACGTATTTTGTGACGCGAAATCGAATGGTGCAAACCGCGCTGCTCTCCGACCAATACTTTTGGCTGTAGCGACAATTGAATGAGCATTTATGTGAAAATCACGTGCCTAACAACGGCTCTTACTCCATGGAAACCAAGGAAAATTGCAATTTTTCAACAGCTGGAGATGCCTGGCCCAATTGCGCATCTTTTGGCACCTTATTGATGTGGGTCAGTGTTTAATTGTACTTTTTACAGCAGACTGTATCAAGTACCTTGTGTTTTTTATATACAAATGGTGTGGTTTTTCAACATGTAGATAAAGACATTGAGTTTGTCTTCGACTTAGAAGTAAGACAATTGCTGGATGAGTTAAATGGGCTTGGCCCAAAGATTTGACGTCTTCTGGGCTACCGAAGGGCACATAACTTATAATCAAAAGTTGAATATAGTAATGACCAGTCGCGATATTACATAGTAAATGTAGCCTAATTTAATTAGCAAAAAGCCCAGGCAAAAATCCAAAAGTGGAAAAACTGTTCCAATGCTGCTGGTAAGAGGCTAATCCGACGTATTTTGTGACGAGAAATCGAATGGTGCAAACCGCGTTGCTCTCCGCCCAATACTTTTGGCTGTAGCGACAATTGAATGAGCATTTATGTGAAAATCACGTGCCCAGCAACGGCTCTTACGCCATGGAAACCAAGAAAATTTGCAATTTTTCAACAGCTGGAGATGCCTGGCCCAATTGCGCATCTTTTGGCACCTTATTGATGTGGGTCAGTGTTTAATTGTACTTTTTACAGCAGACTGTATCAAGTACCTTGTGTTTTTTATATACAAATGGTGTGGTTTTTCAACATGTAGATAAAGACATTGAGTTTGTCTTCGACTTAGAAGTAAGACAATTGCTGGATGAGTTAAATGGGCTTGGCCCAAAGATTTGACGTCTTCTGGGCTACCGAAGGGCACATAACTTATAATCAAAAGTTGAATATAGTAATGACCAGTCGCGATATTACATAGTAAATGTAGCCGAATTCAATGAGCAAAAAGCCCAAGCAAAAATCCAAAAGTGGTAAAACTGTTCCAATGCTGCTGGTAAGAGGCTAATCCGACGTATTTTGTGACGAGAAATCGAATGGTGCAAACCGCGTTGCTCTCCGACCAACACTTATGGCTGTAGCTACAATTGAATGAGCATTTATGTGAAAATCACGTGCCTAACAACGGCTCTTACTCCATGGAAACCAAGGAAATTTGCAATTTCTCAACAGCTGGAGATGCCTGGCCCAATTGCGCATCTTTTGGCACCTTATTGATGTGGGTCAGTGTTTAATTGTACTTTTTACAGCAGACTGTATCAAGTACCTTGTGTTTTTTATATACAAATGGTGTGGTTTTTCAACATGTAGATAAAGACATTGAGTTTGTCTTCGACTTAGAAGTAAGACAATTGCTGGATGAGTTAAATGGGCTTGGCCCAAAGATTTGACGTCTTCTGGGCTACCGAAGGGCACATAACTTATAATCAAAAGTTGAATATAGTAATGACCAGTCGCGATATTACATAGTAAATGTAGCCGAATTGAATTAGCAAAAAGCCCAGGCAAAAATCCAAAAGTGGAAAAACTGTTCCAATGCTGCTGGTAAGAGGCTAATCCGACGTATTTTGTGACGAGAAATCGAATGGTGCAAACCGCGTTGCTCTCCGACCAATACTTTTGGCTGTAGCGACAATTGAATGAGCATTTATGTGAAAATCACGTGCCTAACAACGGCTCTTACTCCATGGAAACCAAGGAAATTTGCAATTTTTCAACAGCTGGAGATGCCTGGCCCAATTGCGCATCTTTTGGCACCTTATTGATGTGGGTCAGTGTTTAATTGTACTTTTTACAGCAGACTGTATCAAGTACCTTGTGTTTTTTATATACAAATGGTGTGGTTTTTCAACATGTAGATAAAGACATTGAGTTTGTCTTCGACTTAGAAGTAAGACAATTGCTGGATGAGTTAAATGGGCTTGGCCCAAAGATTTGACGTCTTCTGGGCTACCGAAGGGCACATAACTTATAATCAAAAGTTGAATATAGTAATGACCAGTCGCGATATTACATAGTAAATGTAGCCGAATTGAATTAGCAAAAAGCCCAGGCAAAAATCCAAAAGTGGAAAAACTGTTCCAATGCTGCTGGTAAGAGGCTAATCCGACGTATTTTGTGACGAGAAATCGAATGGTGCAAACCGCGTTGTTCTCCGACCAATACTTTTGGCTGTAGCGACAATTGAATGAGCATTTATGTGAAAATCACGTGCCTAACAACGGCTCTTACGCCATGGAAACCAAGAAAATTTGCAATTTTTCAACAGCTGGAGATGCCTGGCCCAATTGCGCATCTTTTGGCACCTTATTGATGTGGGTCAGTGTTTAATTGTACTTTTTACAGCAGACTGTATCAAGTACCTTGTGTTTTTTATATACAAATGGTGTGGTTTTTCAACATGTAGATAAAGACATTGAGTTTGTCTTCGACTTAGAAGTAAGACAATTGCTGGATGAGTTAAATGGGCTTGGCCCAAAGATTTGACGTCTTCTGGGCTACCGAAGGGCACATAAACTTATAATCAAAAGTTGAATATAGTAATGACCAGTCGCGATATTACATAGTAAATGTAGCCGAATTTAATTAGCAAAAAGCCCAGGCAAAAATCCAAAAGTGGTAAAACTGTTCCAATGCTGCTGGTAAGAAGCTAATCCGACGTATTTTGTGACGAGAAATCGAATGGTGCAAACCGCGTTGCTCTCCGACCAATACTTTTGGCTGTAGCGACAATTGAATGAGCATTTATGTGAAAATCACGTGCCTAACAACGGCTCTTACTCCATGGAAACCAAGGAAATTTGCAATTTTTCAACAGCTGGAGATGCCTGGCCCAATTGCGCATCTTTTGGCACCTTATTGATGTGGGTCAGTGTTTAATTGTACTTTTTACAGCAGACTGTATCAAGTACCTTGTGTTTTTTATATACAAATGGTGTGGTTTTTCAACATGTAGATAAAGACATTGAGTTTGTCTTCGACTTAGAAGTAAGACAATTGCTGGATGAGTTAAATGGGCTTGGCCCAAAGATTTGACGTCTTCTGGGCTACCGAAGGGCACATAACTTATAATCAAAAGTTGAATATAGTAATGACCAGTCGCGATATTACATAGTAAATGTAGCCGAATTTAATTAGCAAAAAGCCCAAGCAAAAATCCAAAAGTGGTAAAACTGTTCCAATGCTGCTGGTAAGAGGCTAATCCGACGTATTTTGTGACGAGAAATCGAATGGTGCAAACCGCGTTGCTCTCCGACCAACACTTATGGCTGTAGCTACAATTGAATGAGCATTTATGTGAAAATCACGTGCCTAACAACGGCTCTTACTCCATGGAAACCAAGGAAATTTGCAATTTTTCAACAGCTGGAGATGCCTGGCCCAATTGCGCATCTTTTGGCACCTTATTGATGTGGGTCAGTGTTTAATTGTACTTTTTACAGCAGACTGTATCAAGTACCTTGTGTTTTTTATATACAAATGGTGTGGTTTTTCAACATGTAGATAAAGACATTGAGTTTGTCTTCGACTTAGAAGTAAGACAATTGCTGGATGAGTTAAATGGGCTTGGCCCAAAGATTTGACGTCTTCTGGGCTACCGAAGGGCACATAACTTATAATCAAAAGTTGAATATAGTAATGACCAGTCGCGATATTACATAGTAAATGTAGCCGAATTGAATTAGCAAAAAGCCCAGGCAAAAATCCAAAAGTGGAAAAACTGTTCCAATGCTGCTGGTAAGAGGCTAATCCGACGTATTTTGTGACGAGAAATCGAATGGTGCAAACCGCGTTGCTCTCCGACCAATACTTTTGGCTGTAGCGACAATTGAATGAGCATTTATGTGAAAATCACGTGCCTAACAACGGCTCTTACTCCATGGAAACCAAGGAAATTTGCAATTTTTCAACAGCTGGAGATGCCTGGCCCAATTGCGCATCTTTTGGCACCTTATTGATGTGGGTCAGTGTTTAATTGTACTTTTTACAGCAGACTGTATCAAGTACCTTGTGTTTTTTATATACAAATGGTGTGGTTTTTCAACATGTAGATAAAGACATTGAGTTTGTCTTCGACTTAGAAGTAAGACAATTGCTGGATGAGTTAAATGGGCTTGGCCCAAAGATTTGACGTCTTCTGGGCTACCGAAGGGCACATAACTTATAATCAAAAGTTGAATATAGTAATGACCAGTCGCGATATTACATAGTAAATGTAGCCGAATTTAATTAGCAAAAAGACCAGGCAAAAATCCAAAAGTGGTAAAACTGTTCCAATGCTGCTGGTAAGAGGCTAATCCGACGTATTTTGTGACAAGAAATCGAATGGTGCAAACCGCGTTGCTCTCCGACCAATACTTTTGGCTGTAGCGACAATTGAATGAGCATTTATGTGAAAATCACGTGCCCAGCAACGGCTCTTACTCCATGGAAACCAAGGAAATTTGCAATTTTTCAACAGCTGGAGATGCCTGGCCCAATTGCGCATCTTTTGGCACCTTATTGATGTGGGTCAGTGTTTAATTGTACTTTTTACAGCAGACTGTATCAAGTACCTTGTGTTTTTTATATACAAATGGTGTGGTTTTTCAACATGTAGATAAAGACATTGAGTTTGTCTTCGACTTAGAAGTAAGACAATTGCTGGATGAGTTAAATGGGCTTGGCCCAAAGATTTGACGTCTTCTGGGCTACCGAAGGGCACATAACTTATAATCAAAAGTTGAATATAGTAATGACCAGTCGCGATATTACATAGTAAATGTAGCGGAATTGAATTAGCAAAAAGCCCAGGCAAAAATCCAAAAGTGGTAAAACTGTTCCAATGCTGCTGGTAAGAGGCTAATCCGACGTATTTTGTGACGAGAAATCGAATGGTGCAAACCGCGTTGCTCTCCGACCAACACTTATGGCTGTAGCTACAATTGAATGAGCATTTATGTGAAAATCACGTGCCTAACAACGGCTCTTACTCCATGGAAACCAAGGAAATTTGCAATTTTTCAACAGCTGGAGATGCCTGGCCCAATTGCGCATCTTTTGGCACCTTATTGATGTGGGTCAGTGTTTAATTGTACTTTTTACAGCAGACTGTATCAAGTACCTTGTGTTTTTTATATACAAATGGTGTGGTTTTTCAACATGTAGATAAAGACATTGAGTTTGTCTTCGACTTAGAAGTAAGACAATTGCTGGATGAGTTAAATGGGCTTGGCCCAAAGATTTGACGTCTTCTGGGCTACCGAAGGGCACATAACTTATAATCAAAAGTTGAATATAGTAATGACCAGTCGCGATATTACATAGTAAATGTAGCCGAATTGAATTAGCAAAAAGCCCAGGCAAAAATCCAAAAGTGGAAAAACTGTTCCAATGCTGCTGGTAAGAGGCTAATCCGACGTATTTTGTGACGAGAAATCGAATGGTGCAAACCGCGTTGCTCTCCGACCAATACTTTTGGCTGTAGCGACAATTGAATGAGCATTTATGTGAAAATCACGTGCCTAACAACGGCTCTTACTCCATGGAAACCAAGGAAATTTGCAATTTTTCAACAGCTGGAGATGCCTGGCCCAATTGCGCATCTTTTGGCACCTTATTGATGTGGGTCAGTGTTTAATTGTACTTTTTACAGCAGACTGTATCAAGTACCTTGTGTTTTTTATATACAAATGGTGTGGTTTTTCAACATGTAGATAAAGACATTGAGTTTGTCTTCGACTTAGAAGTAAGACAATTGCTGGATGAGTTAAATGGGCTTGGCCCAAAGATTTGACGTCTTCTGGGCTACCGAAGGGCACATAACTTATAATCAAAAGTTGAATATAGTAATGACCAGTCGCGATATTACATAGTAAATGTAGCCGAATTTAATTAGCAAAAAGACCAGGCAAAAATCCAAAAGTGGAAAAACTGTTCCAATGCTGCTGGTAAGAGGCTAATCCGACGTATTTTGTGACAAGAAATCGAATGGTGCAAACCGCGTTGCTCTCCGACCAATACTTTTGGCTGTAGCGACAATTGAATGAGCATTTATGTGAAAATCACGTGCCCAGCAACGGCTCTTACTCCATGGAAACCAAGGAAATTTGCAATTTTTCAACAGCTGGAGATGCCTGGCCCAATTGCGCATCTTTTGGCACCTTATTGATGTGGGTCAGTGTTTAATTGTACTTTTTACAGCAGACTGTATCAAGTACCTTGTGTTTTTTATATACAAATGGTGTGGTTTTTCAACATGTAGATAAAGACATTGAGTTTGTCTTCGACTTAGAAGTAAGACAATTGCTGGATGAGTTAAATGGGCTTGGCCCAAAGATTTGACGTCTTCTGGGCTACCGAAGGGCACATAACTTATAACCAAAAGTTGAATATAGTAATGACCAGTCGCGATATTACATAGTAAATGTAGCGGAATTGAATTAGCAAAAAGCCCAGGCAAAAATCAAAAGTGGTAAAACTGTTCCAATGCTGCTGGTAAGAGGCTAATCCGACGTATTTTGTGACGAGAAATCGAATGGTGCAAACCGCGTTGCTCTCCGACCAACACTTATGGCTGTAGCTACAATTGAATGAGCATTTATGTGAAAATCACGTGCCTAACAACGGCTCTTACTCCATGGAAACCAAGGAAATTTGCAATTTTTCAACAGCTGGAGATGCCTGGCCCAATTGCGCATCTTTTGGCACCTTATTGATGTGGGTCAGTGTTTAATTGTACTTTTTACAGCAGGACTGTATCAAGTACCTTGTGTTTTTTATATACAAATGGTGTGGTTTTTCAACATGTAGATAAAGACATTGAGTTTGTCTTCGACTTAGAAGTAAGACAATTGCTGGATGAGTTAAATGGGCTTGCCCAAAGATTTGACGTCTTCTGGGCTACCGAAGGGCACATAACTTATAATCAAAAGTTGAATATAGTAATGACCAGTCGCGATATTACATAGTAAATGTAGCCGAATTGAATTAGCAAAAAGCCCAGGCAAAAATCCAAAAGTGGAAAAACTGTTCCAATGCTGCTGGTAAGAGGCTAATCCGACGTATTTTGTGACGAGAAATCGAATGGTGCAAACCGCGTTGCTCTCCGACCAATACTTTTGGCTGTAGCGACAATTGAATGAGCAT
>NW_027018210.1:0-57038 GCF_032854445.1 Liolophura sinensis | reverse complement strand
CATGGAGTAAGAGCCGTTGCTGGGCACGTGATTATGACATCAATGATCATTCAATTGTCGCCTACAGCCAAAAGTATAGGTTGGAGAGCAACGCGGTTTGCACCATTCGATTTCTCGTCACAAAATACGTCGGATTAGCCTCTTACCAGCAGCACTGGAACAGTTTTTCCACTTTTGCATTTTTGCCTGGTCTTTTTGTTAATTGAAATCGGCTACACTGTACTCTGTACAATCGCGACTGGTCATTACTATATGAACTTTTGACTATAAGTTATGTGGCCCTTCGGTAGCCCAGAAGACCTGAAATCTTTGGCTAAGCCCATTTAACTCACACAGCAATTGCCTTACTTCTAAGTGCAAGACAATCTCAATGTCTTTATCTACGTGTAGAAAAACCACACCATTTGTACATAAAAAACACAGGGTACTTGATACAGTCTGCTGTAAAAAGTACAACTGAACACTGGCCCACTTCAGTCAGGTGCCAAAAGATTCGGAATTGAGCCAGGCATCGGCAGCTGTTGACAAATTGCAAATTTCCCTGGTTTCCATGGAGTAAGAGCCGTTGCTGTGCACGTGGATTATGACATAAATGATCATTCAATTGTCGCTACAGCCAAAGTATTGGTCGGAGAGCAACGCGGTTTGCACCATTCGATTTGTCGTCACAAAATACGTCGGATTAGCCTCTTACCAGCAGCACTGCAACAGTTTTTCCACTTTTGCATTTTTGCCTGGTCTTTTGTTAATTGCAATCGGCTACACTGTACCATGTACCATCGCGACTGGTCATTACTATGTTCAACTTTTGACTATATGTTATGTGCCTTTCGGTAGCTCAGAAGACGTCAAATCTTTGGGCTAAGCCCATTTAACTCACCCAGCAATTGCCTTACTTCTAAGTCGAGAAAATCTCAATGTCTTATCTACGTGTAGAAAAACCAGACCATTTGTACATGAAAAACACAAGGTACTTGATACAGTCTGCTGTAAAAAGTACAACTGAACACTGACCCACATTTATATGGTGCCAAAAGATTCGCAATTGGCCAGGCATCGGCAGCTGTTAAAAAATTGCAAATATCCCTGGTTTCCATGGAGTAAGAGCCGTTGCTGGCACGTGATTATGACATCAATGATCATTCAATTGTCGCTACAGCCAAAAGTATTGGTCGGAGAGCAAACGCGGTTTACACCATTCGATTTCTCGTCACAAATACGTCGGATTAGCCTCTTACCAGCAGCACTGGAAGAGTTTTTCCACTTTTGCATTTTTGCCCGGTCTTTTTGTTAATTGAAATCGGCTACACTGTACTCTGTACAATCGCGACTGGTCATTACTATATTCAACTTTTGACTATAAGTTATGTGCCCTTCGGTAGCCCAGAAGACGTCAAATCTTTCGGCTAAGCCCATTTAAACTCACCCAGCAATTGCCTTACTTCTAAGAGCAAGACAATCTCAATGTCTTTATCTACGTGTAGAAAAACAGACCATTTGTACATAAAAAACACAAGGTACTTGATACAGTCTGCTGTAAAAAATACAACTGACCACAGACCACATGATAAGGTGCCAAAAGATGCGGAATTGAGCCAGGAATCGGCAGCTGTTGAAAAATTGCAAATTTCCCTGGTTTCCATGGAGTAAGAGCCGTTGCTGTGCACGTGATTATGACATAAATGATCATTCAATTGTCACTACAGCCAAAAGTATTGGTCGGAGAGCAACGCGGTTTGCACCATTCGATTTCTCGTCACAAAATACGTCGGATTAGCCTCTTACCAGCAGCACTGGAACAATTTTTCCAATTTTGCATTTTTGCCTGGTCTTTTTGTTAGTTGAAATCGGCTACACTGTACTACGTACCATCGCGACTGGTCATTACTATATTCAACTTTTGACTATATGTTATGTGCCCTTCGGTAGCCAGAAGACGTCAAATCTTTGGCTAAGCCCATTTAACTCACCCAGCATTGCCTTACTTCTAAGTGCAAGACAATCTCAATGTCTTTATCTACGTGTAGAAAAACCACACCATTTGTACATGAAAAACACAAGGTACTTGATACAGTCGCTGTAAAAAGTACAACTGAACACTGGCCCACTTCAGTAAGGTGCCAAAAGATTCGGAATTGAGCCAGGCATCGGCAGCTGTTGACAAATTGCAAATATCCCTGGTTTCCATGGAGTAAGAGCCGTTGCTGTGCACGTGATTATGGCATAAATGAATCATTGAATTGTCACTACAGCAAAAAGTATTAGTCGGAGAGCAACGCGGTTTGCACCATTCGATTTCTCGTCACAAAATACGTCGGATTAGCCTCTTACTAGTAGCACTGGAACAGTTTTTTAAACTTTTGCATTTTGCCTGGTCTTTTTGTTAATTGAAACCCGGCTACACTGTACTCTGTACAATCGCGACTGGTCATTACTATATTCAACTTTTGACTATAAGTTATGTGCCCTTCGGTAGCCCAGAAGACGTCAAATCTTTGGGCTAAGCCCCATTTAACTCACCCAGCAATTGCCTTACTTCTAAGTCCAAGACAATCTCATGTCTTTATCTACGTGTAGAAAAACCAGACCATTTGTACATAAAAAACACAAGGTACTTGATACAGTCTACTGTAAAAAGTACAACTAAACACTGACCCACATTTATAAGGTGCCAAAAGATGCGGAATTGGGCCAGGCATCGGCAGCTGTTAAAAATTGCATATATCCCTAGTTTCCATGGAGTAAGAGCCGTTGCTGGGCACGTGATTATGACAAAAATGATCATTCAATTGTCGCTACAGCCAAAAGTATTGGTCGGAGAGCAACGCGGTTTGCACCATTCGATTTCTCGTCACAAAATACGTCGGATTAGCCTCTTACCAGCAGCACTGGAACAGTTTTTCCACTTTTGCATTTTTGCCTGGTCCTTTTTGTTAATTGAAATCGGCTACACTGTACTCTGTACAATCGCGGACTGGTTCATTACTATATTCAACTTTGACTGAAAGTTATGTGGCCTTCGGTAGCCCAGAAGACCTGAAATCTTTCGGCTAAGCCCATTTAACTCACCCAGCAATTGCCTTACTTCTAAGTGCAAGACAATCTCAATGTCTTTATCTACGTGTAGAAAAACCACACCATTTGTACGTGAAAAACACAAGGTACTTGATGCAGTCTGCTGTAAAAAGTACAACTGAACACTGACCCACTTCAGTAAGGTGCCAAAAGATTTGGAATTGAGCCAGGCATCGGCAGCTGTTGAAAAATTGCAAATTTCCCTGGTTTTTTATGGAGTAAGAGCCGTTGCTACGCACGTGATTATGGCATAAATGAGCATTCAGTTGTCACGACAGCCAAAAGTATTGGTCGGAGAGCAACGCGGTTTGCACCATTCGATTTCTCGTCACAAAATACGTCGGATTAGCCTCTTACCAGCAGCACTGGAACAATTTTTCCAATTTTGCATTTTTGCCTGGTCTTTTTGTTAATTGAAATCGGCTACACTGTACTATGTACCATCGCGACTGGTCAATACTATATTCAACTTTTGACTATATGTTATGTGCCCTTCGGTAAATCAGAAGACGTCAAATCTTTGGGCTAAGCCCATTTAACTCACCCAGCAATTGCCTTACTTCTATGTCGAAGACAATCTCAATGTCTTTATCTACGTGTAGAAAAACCACACCATTTGTACATAAAAAAAACAAGGTACTTGATACAGTCTGCTGTAAAAAGTACAACTGACCACAGACCCACATGAATAAGGTGCCAAAAGATGCGGAATTGAGCCAGAAATCGGCAGCTGTTGAAAAATTGCAAATTTTCCTGGTTTCCATGGAGTAAGAGCCGTTGCTGGGCATGTGATTACGACATAAATGATCATTTAATTGTCACTACAGCCAAAAGTATTGGTCGGAGAGCAACGCGGTTTGCACCATTCGATTTCTCCTCACAAAATACGTCGAATTAGCCTCTTACTAGCAGCACTGGAACAGTTTTTCCACTTTTGCATTTTTGCCTGGTCTTTTTGTTAATTGAAATCGGCTACACTGTACTCTGTACAATCGCGACTGGTCATTACTATATTCAACTTTTGACTATAAGTTATGTGCCCTTCGGTAGCCCAGAAGACCTGAAATCTTTGGGCTAAGCCCATTTAACTCACCCAGCAATTGCCTTACTTCTAAGTGCAAGACAATCTCAATGTCTTTATCTACGTGTAGAAAAACCACACCATTTGTACATGAAAAACACAAGGTACTTGATACAGTCTGCTGTAAAAAGTACAACTGAACACTGACCCACTTCAGTAAGGTGCCAAAAGATGCGGAATTGAGCCAGGCATCGGCAGCTGTTGAAAAATTGCAAATTTCCCTGGTTTCCATGGAGTAAGAGCCGTTGCTGGGCACGTGATTATGACATAAATGATCATTCAATTGTCACTACAGGCAAAAGTATTAGTCCGAGAGCAACGCGGATTGCACCATTCGATTTCTCGTCACAAAATACGTCGGATTAGCCTCTTACCAGCAGCAACTGGAACAGTTTTTCCACTCTTGCATTTTTACCTGGTCTTTTTGTTAATTGAAATCGGCTACACTGTACTCTGTACAATCGCGACTGGTCATTACTATATTCAACTTTTGACGAAAAGTTGTGTGCCCTTCGGTAGCCCAGAAGACGTCAAATCTTTGGGCTAAGCCCATTTAACTCACCTAGCAATTGCCTTACTTCTAAGTCCAAGACAATCTCAATGTCTTTATCTACGTGTAGAAAAAACCAGACCATTTGTACATAAAAAACACAAGGTACTTGATACAGTCTGCTGTAAAAAGTACAACTGACCACAGACCCACATGAATAAGGTGCCAAAAGATGCGGAATTGAGCCAGAAATCGGCAGCTGTTGAAAAATTGCAAATTTCCCTGGTTTCCATGGAGTAAGAGCCGTTGCTGGGCATGTGATTATGACATCAATGATCATATAATTGTCACTACAGCCGAAAGTATTGGTCGGAGAGCAACGCGGTTTGCACCATTCGATTTCTCGTCACAAAATACGTCGGATTAGCCTCTTACCAGCAGCACTGGAACAGTTTTTACACTTTTGCATTTTTGCCTGGTCTTTTTGTTAATTGAAATCGGCTACACTGTACTCTGTACAATCGCGACTGGTCATTACTATATTCAACTTTTGACTATAAGTTATGTGCCCTTCGGTAGCCCAGAAGACGTCAAATCTTTGGGCTAAGCCCATTTAACTCACCCAGCAATTGCCTTACTTCTAAGTGCAAGACAATCTCAATGTCTTTATCTACGTGTAGAAAAACCAGACCATTTGTACATAAAAAACACAAGGTACTTGATACAGTCTGCTGTAAAAACTACAACTAAACACTGACCCACATTTATAAGGTGCCAAAAGATGCGGAATTGAGCCAGGCATCGGCAGCTGTTAAAAAATTGCAAGTATCCCTGGTTTCCATGGAGTAAGAGCCGTTGCTGGGCACGTGATTATGACATCAATGATCATTCAATTGTCGCTACAGCCAAAAGTATAGGTTGGAGAGCAACGCGGTTTGCACCATTCGATTTCTCGTCACAAAATACGTCGGATTAGCCTCTTACCAGCAGCACTGGAACAGTTTTTCCACTTTTGCATTTTTGCCTGGTCTTTTTGTTAATTGAAATCGGCTACACTGTACTCTGTACAATCGCGACTGGTCATTACTATATTGAACTTTTGACTATAAGTTATGTGCCCTTCGGTAGCCCAGAAGACCTGAAATCTTTGGGCTAAGCCCATTTAACTCACACAGCAATTGCCTTACTTCTAAGTGCAAGACAATCTCAATGTCTTTATCTACGTGTAGAAAAACCACACCATTTGTACATAAAAAACACAGGGTACTTGATACAGTCTGCTGTAAAAAGTACAACTGAACACTGGCCCACTTCAGTCAGGTGCCAAAAGATTCGGAATTGAGCCAGGCATCGGCAGCTGTTGACAAATTGCAAATTTCCCTGGTTTCCATGGAGTAAGAGCCGTTGCTGTGCACGTGATTATGACATAAATGATCATTCAATTGTCGCTACAGCCAAAAGTATTGGTCGGAGAGCAACGCGGTTTGCACCATTCGATTTGTCGTCACAAAATACGTCGGATTAGCCTCTTACCAGCAGCACTGCAACAGTTTTTCCACTTTTGCATTTTTGCCTGGTCTTTTTGTTAATTGAAATCGGCTACACTGTACCATGTACCATCGCGACTGGTCATTACTATGTTCAACTTTTGACTATATGTTATGTGCCTTTCGGTAGCTCAGAAGACGTCAAATCTTTGGGCTAAGCCCATTTAACTCACCCAGCAATTGCCTTACTTCTAAGTCGAAGAAAATCTCAATGTCTTTATCTACGTGTAGAAAAACCAGACCATTTGTACATGAAAAACACAAGGTACTTGATACAGTCTGCTGTAAAAGTACAACTGAACACTGACCCACATTTATATGGTGCCAAAAGATTCGCAATTGGGCCAGGCATCGGCAGCTGTTAAAAAATTGCAAATATCCCTGGTTTCCATGGAGTAAGAGCCGTTGCTGGGCACGTGATTATGACATCAATGATCATTCAATTGTCGCTACAGCCAAAAGTATTGGTCGGAGAGCAACGCGGTTTACACCATTCGATTTCTCGTCACAAAATACGTCGGATTAGCCTCTTACCAGCAGCACTGGAAGAGTTTTTTCCACTTTTGCATTTTTGCCCGGTCTTTTTGTTAATTGAAATCGGCTACACTGTACTCTGTACAATCGCGACTGGTCATTACTATATTCAACTTTTGACTATAAGTTATGTGCCCTTCGGTAGCCCAGAAGACGTCAAATCTTTCGGCTAAGCCCATTTAACTCACCCAGCAATTGCCTTACTTCTAAGAGCAAGACAATCTCAATGTCTTTATCTACGTGTAGAAAAACCAGACCATTTGTACATAAAAAACACAAGGTACTTGATACAGTCTGCTGTAAAAAATACAACTGACCACAGACCAACATGAATAAGGTGCCAAAAGATGCGGAATTGAGCCAGGAATCGGCAGCTGTTGAAAAATTGCAAATTTCCCTGGTTTCCATAGAGTAAGAGCCGTTGCTGTGCACGTGATTATGACATAAATGATCATTCAATTGTCACTACAGCCAAAAGTATTGGTCGGAGAGCAACGCGGTTTGCACCATTCGATTTCTCGTCACAAAATACGTCGGATTAGCCTCTTACCAGCAGCACTGGAACAATTTTTCCAATTTTGCATTTTTGCCTGGTCTTTTTGTTAGTTGAAATCGGCTACACTGTACTACGTACCATCGCGACTGGTCATTACTATATTCAACTTTTGACTATATGTTATGTGCCCTTCGGTAGCCCAGAAGACGTCAAATCTTTGGGCTAAGCCCATTTAACTCACCCAGCAATTGCCTTACTTCTAAGTGCAAGACAATCTCAATGTCTTTATCTACGTGTAGAAAAACCACACCATTTGTACATGAAAAACACAAGGTACTTGATACAGTCTGCTGTAAAAAGTACAACTGAACACTGGCCCACTTCAGTAAGGTGCCAAAAGATTCGGAATTGAGCCAGGCATCGGCAGCTGTTGACAAATTGCAAATATCCCTGGTTTCCATGGAGTAAGAGCCGTTTGCTGTGCACGTGATTATGGCATAAATGATCATTGAATTGTCACTACAGCAAAAAGTATTAGTCGGAGAGCAACGCGGTTTGCACCATTCGATTTCTCGTCACAAAATACGTCGGATTAGCCTCTTACTAGTAGCACTGGAACAGTTTTTTTAACTTTTGCATTTTTGCCTGGTCTTTTTGTTAATTGAAACCGGCTACACTGTACTCTGTACAATCGCGACTGGTCATTACTATATTCAACTTTTGACTATAAGTTATGTGCCCCTTCGGTAGCCCAGAAGACGTCAAATCTTTGGGCTAAGCCCATTTAACTCACCCAGCAATTGCCTTACTTCTAAGTCCAAGACAATCTCAATGTCTTTATCTACGTGTAGAAAAACCAGACCATTTGTACATAAAAACACAAGGTACTTGATACAGTCTACTGTAAAAAGTACAACTAAACCACTGACCCACATTTATAAGGTGCCAAAAGATGCGGAATTGGGCCAGGCATCGGCAGCTGTTAAAAAATTCGATTTCCCGTCACAAATTACGTCGGATTAGGCCTCTTACCAGCAGCACTGCAACAGTTTTTCCACTTTTGCATTTTTGCCCGGTCTTTTTGTTAATTGAAATCGGCTACACTGTACTCTGTACAATCGCGACTGGTCATTACTATGTTCAACTTTTTGACTATAAGTTGTGTGCCCTTCGGTAGCCCAGAAGACCTGAAATCTTTGGGCTAAGCCCATTTAACTCATCCAGCAATTGCCTTACTTCTAAGTGCAAGACAATCTCAATGTCTTTATCTCCGTGTAGAAAAAAAAACACCATTTGTACGTAAAAAACACAAGGTACTTGATACAGCCTGCTGTAAAAAGTACAACTAAACACTGACCCACATTTATAAGGTGCCAAAGATGCGGAATTGGGCCAGGCATCGGCAGCTGTTAAAAAATTGCAAATATCCCTGGTTTCCATGGAGTAAGAGCCGTTGGTGGGCACGTGATTATGACATCAATGATCATTCAATTGTCGCTACAGCCAAAAGTATTGGTCCGGGAGCAACGCGGTTTGCACCATTCGATTTCTCGTCACAAAATACGTCGGATTAGCCTCTTACCAGCAGCACTGGAACAGTTTTTCCACTTTTGCATTTTTGCCTGGTCTTTTTGTTAATTGAAATCGGCTACACTGTACTCTGTACAATCGCGACTGGTCATTACTATATTCAACTTTTGACTATAAGTTATGTGCCCTTCGGTAGCCCAGAAGACGTCAACTCTTTCGGCTAAGCCCATTTAACTCACCCAGCAATTGCCTTACTTCTAAGTGCAAGACAATCTCAATGTCTTTATCTACGTGTAGAAAAACCACACCATTTGTACGTGAAAAACACAAGGTACTTGATACAGTCTGCTGTAAAAAGTACAACTGAACACTGACCCACTTCAGTAAGGTGCCAAAAGATGCGGAATTGAGCCAGGAATCGGGAGCTGTTGAAAAATTGCAAATTTTCCTGGTTTCCATGGAGTAAGAGCCGTTGCTGTGCACGTGATTATGACATAAATGATCATTCAATTGTCACTACAGCCAAAAGTATTGGTCGGAGAGCAACGCGGTTTGCACCATTCGATTTCTCCTCACAAAATACGTCGAATTAGACTCTTACCAGCAGCACTGGAACAGTTTTTCCACTTTTGCATTTTTACCTGGTCTTTTTGTTAATTGAAATCGGCTACACTGTACTCTGTACAATCGCGACTGGTCATTACTATATTCAACTTTTGACGAAAAGTTATGTGCCCTTCGGTAGCCCAGAAGACCTGAAATCTTTGGGCTAAGCCCATTTAACTCACCCAGCAATTGCCTTACTTCTAAGTGCAAGACAATCTCAATGTCTTTATCTACGTGTAGAAAAACCACACCATTTGTACATAAAAAACACAAGGTACTTGATACAGTCTGCTGTAAAAAGTACAACTGAACACTGACCCACATTTATAAGGTGCCAAAAGATGCGGAATTGAGCCAGGCATCGGCAGCTGTTAAAAAATTGCAAGTATCCCTGGTTTCCATGGAGTAAGAGCCGTTGCTGGGCACCTGATTATGACATCAATGATCATTCAATTGTCGCTACAGCCAAAAGTATAGGTTGGAGAGCAACGCGGTTTGCACCATTCGATTTCTCGTCACAAAATACGTCGGATTAGCCTCTTACCAGCAGCACTGGAACAGTTTTTCCACTTTTGCATTTTTGCCTGGTCTTTTTGTTAATTGAAATCGGCTACACTGTACTCTGTACAATCGCGACTGGTCATTACTATATTCAACTTTTGACTATAAGTTATGTGCCCTTCGGTAGCCCAGAAGACCTGAAATCTTTGGGCTAAGCCCATTTAACTCACACAGCAATTGCCTTACTTCTAAGTGCAAGACAATCTCAATGTCTTTATCTACGTGTAGAAAAACCACACCATTTGTACATAAAAAACACAAGGTACTTGATACAGTCTGCTGTAAAAAGTACAACTGAACACTGGCCCACTTCAGTCAGGTGCCAAAAGATTCGGAATTGAGCCAGGCATCGGCAGCTGTTGACAAATTGCAAATTTCCCTGGTTTCCATGGAGTAAGAGCCGTTGCTGTGCACGTGATTATGACATCAATAATCATTCAATTGTCGCTACAGCCAAAAGTATTGGTCGGAGAGCAACGCGGATTGCACCATTCGATTTGTCGTCACAAAATACGTCGGATTAGCCTCTTACCAGCAGCACTGGAACAGTTTTCTTTTGCAGTTTTACATGGTCCTTTTTGTTAATTGAAACCGGCTACACTGTACTCTGTACCATCGCGGACTGGTCATTACTATATTCAAGTTTTGACTATAAGTTATGTGCCCTTCGGTAGCCCAGAAGACGTCAAATCTTTCGGCTAAGCCCATTTAACTCACCCAGCAATTGTCTTACTTCTAAGAGCAAGACAATCTCAATGTCTTTATCTACGTGTAGAAAAACCACACCATTTGTACATAAAAAACACAAGGTACTTGATACAGTCTGCTGTAAAAAGTACAACTGACCACAGACCCACATGAATAAGGTGCCAAAAGATGCGGAATTGGGCCAGGCATCGGCAGCTGTTGAAAAATTGCAAATTTCCCTGGTTTCCATGGAGTAAGAGCCGTTGCTGGGCAAGTGATTATGACATCAATAATCACTCAATTGTCGCTACAGCCAAAAGTATTGGTCGGAGAGCAACGCGGTTTGCACCATTCGATTTCTCGTCACAAAATACGTCGGATTAGCCTCTTACCAGCAGCACTGGAACAGTTTTTCCACTTTTGCATTTTTACCTGGTCTTTTTGTTAATTGAAATCGGCTACACTGTACTGTGTACAATCGCGACTGGTCATTACTATATTCAACTTTTGACTATAAGTTATGTGCCCTTCGGTAGTCCAGAAGACGTCAAATCTTTGGGCTAAGCCCATTTAACTCACCCAGCAATTGTCTTACTTCTAAGTCCAAGACAATCTCAATGTCTTTATCTACGTGTAGAAAAACCACACCATTTGTACATAAAAAACACAAGGTACTTGATACAGTCTGCTGTCAAAAGTACAACTGACCACAGACCCACATGAATAAGGTGCCAAAAGATGCGGAATTGAGCCAGAAATCGGCAGCTGTTGAAAAATTGCAAATTTCCCTGGTTTCCATGGAGTAAGAGCCGTTGCTGTGCACGTGATTATGACATAAATGATCATTCAATTGTCACTACAGCCAAAAGTATTGGTCGGAGAGCAACGCGGTTTGCACCATTCGATTTCTCGTCACAAAATACGTCGAATTAGCCTCTTACCAGCAGCACTGGAACAGTTTTTCCACTTTTGCATTTTTGCCTGGTCTTTTTGTTAATTGAAATCGGCTACACTGTACTCTGTACAATCGCGACTGGTCATTACTATATTCAACTTTTGACTATAAGTTATGTGCCCTTCGGTAGCCCAGAAGACCTGAAATCTTTGGGCTAAGCCCATTTAACTCACCCAGCAATTGCCTTACTTCTAAGTGCAAGACAATCTCAATGTCTTTATCTACGTGTAGAAAAACCATACCATTTGTACATGAAAAACACAAGGTACTTGATACAGTCTGCTGTAAAAAGTACAACTGAACACTGACCCACTTCAGTAAGGTGCCAAAAGATGCGGAATTGGGCCAGGCATCGGCAGCTGTTAAAAAATTGCAAATATCCCTGGTTTCCATGGAGTAAGAGCCGTTGCTGGGCACGTGATTATGAAATCAATAATCATTCAATTGTCGCTACAGCCAAAAGTATTGGTCGGAGAGCAACGCGGAATGCACCATTCGATTTGTCGTCACACAATACGTCGGTTTAGCCACTTACCAGCAGCACTGGAACAGTTTTTCCACTTTTGCATTTTTACATGGTCTTTTGGTTAATTGAAATCGGCTACACTGTACTCTGTACCATCGCGACTGGTCATTACTATATTCAACTTTTGACTATAAGTTATGTGCCCTTCGGTAGTCCAGAAGACGTCAAATCTTTGGGCTAAGCCCATTTAACTCACCCAGCAATTGTCTTACTTCTAAGTCCAAGACAATCTCAATGTCTTTATCTACGTGTAGAAAAACCACACCATTTGTACATAAAAAACACAAGGTACTTGATACAGTCTGCTGTAAAAAGTACAACTGACCACAGACCCACATGAATAAGGTGCCAAAAGATGCGGAATTGAGCCAGAAATCGGCAGCTGTTGAAAAATTGCAAATTTCCCTGGCTTCCATGGAGTAAGAGCCGTTGCTGGGCACGTGATTATGACATAAATGATCATTCAATTGTCACTACAGCCAAAAGTATTGGTCGGAGAGCAACGCGGTTTGCACCATTCGATTTCTCGTCACAAAATACGTCGAATTAGCCTCTTACTTGCAGCACTGGAACAGTTTTTCCACTTTTGCATTTTTGCCTGGTCTTTTTGTTAATTGAAATCGGCTACACTGTACTCTGTACAATCGCGACTGGTCATTACTATATTCAACTTTTGACTATAAGTTATGTGCCCTTCGGTAGCCCAGAAGACGTCAAATCTTTGGGCTAAGCCCATTTAACTCACCCAGCAATTGCCTTACTTCTAAGTGCAAGACAATCTCAATGTCTTTATCTACGTGTAGAAAAACCACACCATTTCTACGTGAAAAACACAAGGTACTTGATACAGTCTGCTGTAAAAAGTACAACTGAACACTGACCCACTTCAGTAAGGTGCCAAAAGATGCGGAATTGAGCCAGGAATTGGCAGCTGTTGAAAAATTGCAAATTTTCCTGGTTTCCATGGAGTAAGAGCCGTTGCTACGCACGTGATTATGACATCAATATTCATTGAATTGTCGCTAAAGCCAAAAGTATTGGTCGGAGAGCAACGCGGTTTGCACCATTCGATTTCTCGTCACAAAATACGTCGGATTAGCCTCTTACCAGCAGCACAGGAACAGATTTTGCACTTTTGCATTTTTGCCTGGTCTTTTTGTTAATTGAAATCGGCTACACTGTACTCTGTACAATCGCGACTGGTCATTACTATATTCAACTTTTGACTATAAGTTATGTGCCCTTCGGTAGCCCAGAAGACCTGAAATCTTTGGGCTAAGCCCATTTAACTCATCCAGCAATTGCCTTACTTCTAAGTGCAAGACAATCTCAATGTCTTTATCTACGTGTAGAAAAACCAGACCATTTGTACATGAAAAACACAAGGTACTTGATACAGTCTGCTGTAAAAAGTACAACTGAACACTGACCCACATTTATAAGGTGCCAAAAGATTCGGAATTGGGCCAGGCATCGGCAGCTGTTAAAAAATTGCAAATATCCCTGGTTTCCATGGAGTAAGAGCCGTTGCTGGGCACGTGATTATGACATCAATGATCATTCAATTGTCGCTACAGCCAAAAGTATTGGTCGGAGAGCAACGCGGTTTGCACCATTCGATTTCTCGTCACAAAATACGTCGGATTAGCCTCTTACCAGCAGCACTGGAACAGTTTTTCCACTTTTGCATTTTTGCCTGGTCTTTTTGTTAATTGAAATCGGCTACACTATACTCTGTACAATCGCGACTGGTCATTACTATATTCAACTTTTGACTATAAGTTATGTGCCCTTCGGTAGCCCAGAAGACGTCAAATCTTTGGGCTAAGCCCATTTAACTCACCCAGCAATTGTCTTACTTCTAAGTCCTAGAAAATCTCAATGTCCTTATCTCCGTGTAGAAAAAAAACACCATTTGTACATAAAAACACAAGGTACTTGATACAGTCTGCTGTAAAAAGTACAACTGAACACTGACCCACTTCAGTAAGGTGCCAAAAGATTCGGAATTGAGCCAGGCATCGGCAGCTGTTGACAAATTGCAAATTTCCCTGGTTTCCATGGAGTAAGAGCCGTTGCTGGGCACGTGATTATGACATAAATGATCATTCAATTGTCGCTACAGCTAAAAGTATTGGTCGGAGAGCAACGCGGTTTGCACCATTCGATTTCTCGTCACAAAATACGTCGGATTAGCCTCTTACCAGCAGCACTGGAACAGTTTTTCCACTTTTGCATTTTTGCCTGGTCTTTTTGTTAATTGAAACAGGCTACACTGTACTCTGTACAATCGCGACTGGTCATTACTATATTCAACTTTTGACTATAAGTTATGTGCCCTTCGGTAGCCCAGAAGACGTCAAATCTTTGGGCTAAGCCCATTTAACTCACCCAGCAATTGCCTTACTTCTAAGAGCAAGACAATCTCAATGTCTTTATCTACGTGTAGAAAAACCTTACTCCATGAAAACCAGGGAAATTTGCAATTTTTCAACAACTGCCGATGCCTGGCTCAATTCCGCATCTTTTGGCACCTTACTGAAGTGGGTCAGTGTTCAGTTGTACGTTTTACAGCAGACTGTATCAAGTACCTTGTGTTTTTCATGTTAAAATGGTGTGGTTTTTCTACACGTAGATAAAGGCATTGAGATTGTCTTGCACTTAGAAGTCAGGCAATTGCTGGGTGAGTTAAATGGGCTTGGCCCAAAGATTTCAGGTCTTCTGGGCTACCGAAGGGCACATAACTTATAGTCAAAAGTTGAATATAGTAATGACCAGTCGCGATTGTACAGAGTACAGTGTAGCCGATTTCAATTAACAAAAAGACCAGGTAAAAATGCAAAAGTGGAAAACCTGTTCCAGTGCTGCTGGTAAGAGGCTAATCCGACGTATTTTGTGACGAGAAATCGAATGGTGCAAACCGCGTTGCTCTACGACCAATACTTTTGACTGTAGTGACAATTGAATGATCAATTATGTCATAATCACGTGCCCAGCAACGGCTCTTACTCCATGGAAACCAGGGAAATTTGCAATTTTTCAACAGCTGCCGATGCCTGGCTCAATTCCGCATCTTTTGGCACCTTACTGAAGTGGGTCAGTGTTCAGTTGTACTTTTTACAGCAGACTGTATCAAGTACCTTGTGTTTTTCACGTACAAATGGTGTGGTTTTTCTACACGTACATAAAGACATTGAGATTGTCTTGCACTTAGAAGTAAGGCAATTGCTGGGTGAGTTAAATGGGCTTAGCCCAAAGATTTCAGGTCTTCTGGGCTACCGAAGGGCACATAACTTATAGTCAAAAGTTGAATATAGTAATGACCAGTCGCGATTGTATTGAGTACAGTGTAGCCGGTTTCAATTAACAAAAAGACCAGGCAAAAATGCAAAAGTGGAAAAACTCTTCCAGTGCTACTAGTAAGAGGCTAATCCGACGTATTTTGTGACGAGAAATCGAATGGTGCAAACCGCGTTGCTCTCCGACCAATACTTTTGGCTGTAGCGACAATTGAATGATCATTGATGTCATAATCACGTGCGTAGCAACGGCTCTTACTCCATGGAAACCAGGGATATTTCCAATTTTTTAACAGCTGCCGATGCCTGGCTTAATTCCGCATCTTTTGGCACCTTATAAATGTGGGTCAGTGTTTAGTTGTACTTTTTACAGCAGACTGTATCAAGTACCTTGTGTTTTTTATGTACAAATGGTCTGGTTTTTCTACACGTAGATAAAGACATTGAGATTGTCTTGCACTTAGAAATAAGGCAATTGCTGGGTGAGTTAAATGGGCTTGGCCCAAAGATTTCAGGTCTTCTGGGCTACCAAAGGGCACATAACTTATAGTCAAAAGTTGAATATAGTAATGACCAGTCGCGATTGTACAGAGTACAGTGTAGCCGGTTTCAATTAACAAAAAGACCAGGCAAAAATGCAAAAGTGGAAAAACTGTTCCAGTGCTACTAGTAAGAGGCTAATCCGACGTATTTTGTGACGACAAATCGAATGGTGCAAACCGCGTAGCGCTCCGACCAATACTTTTGGCTGTAGCGAGAACTGAATGATCATTTATGTCATAATCACGTGCCCAGCAACGGCTCTTACTCCATGGAAACCAGGGAAATTTGCAATTTTTCAACAGCTGCCGATACCTGGCTCAATTCCGCATCTTTTGGCACCTTATTCTTGTAGGTCTGTGGTCAGTTGTACTTTTACAGCAGACTGTATCAAGTACCTTGTGTTTTTCACGTACAAATGGTGTGGTTTTTCTACACGTAGATAAAGACATTGAGATTGTCTTGCACTTAGAAGTAAGGCAATTGCTGGGTGAGTTAAATGGGCTTAGCCCAAAGATTTCAGGTCTTCTGGGCTACCGAAGGGCACATAACTTATAGTCAAAAGTTGAATATAGTAATGACCAGTCGCGATTGTACTGAGTACAGTGTAGCCGGTTTCAATTAACAAAAAGACCAGGCAAAAATGCAAAAGTGGAAAAACTGTTCCAGTGCTACTAGTAAGAGGCTAATCCGACGTATTTTGTGACGAGAAATCGAATGGTGCAATCCGCGTTGCTCTCCGACCAATACTTTTGGCTGTAGCGACAATTAAATGATCATTTATGTCATAATCACGTGCTTAGCAACGGCTCTTACTCCATGGAAACCAGGGAAATTTGCAATTTGTCAACAGCTGCCGATGCCTGGCTCAATTCCGAATCTTTTGGCACCTTACTGAAGTGGGTCAGTGTTCAGTTGTACTTTTTACAGCAGACTGTATCAAGTACCTTGTGTTTTTCATGTACAAATGGTGTGGTTTTTCTACACGTAGATAAAGACATTGAGATTGTCTTCGACTTAGAAGTAAGGCAATTGCTGGGTGAGTTAAATGGGCTTAGCCCAAAGATTTGACGTCTTCTGGGCTACCGAAGGGCACATAACATATAGTCAAAAGTTGAATATAGTAATGACCAGTCGCGATTGTACAGAGTACAGTGTAGCCGATTTCAATTAACAAAAAGACCAGGCAAAAATGCAAAAGTGGAAAAACTGTTCCAGTGCTACTAGTAAGAGGCTAATCCGACGTATTTTGTGACAAGAAATCGAATGGTGGAAACCGCGTTGCGCTCCGACCAATACTTTTGGCTGTAACGACAATTGAATGATCATTTATGTCATAATCACGTGCACAGCAACGGCTCTTACTCCATGGAAACCAGGGAAATTTGCAATTTTTCAACAGCTGCCGATACCTGGCTCAATTCCGCATCTTTTGGGACCTTATTCCTGTGGGTCTGTGGTCAGTTGTACTTTTTACAGCAGACTGTATCAAGTACCTTGTGTTTTTTATGTACAAATGGTCTGGTTTTTCTACACGTAGATAAAGACATTGAGATTGTCTTGCACTTAGAAGTAAGACAATTGCTGGGTGAGTTAAATGGGCTTAGCCCAAAGATTTGACGTCTTCTGGGCTACCGAAGGGCACATAACTTATAGTCAAAAGTTGAATATAGTAATGACCAGTCGCGATTGTACAGAGTACAGTGTAGCCGATTTCAGTTAACTAAAAGACCAGGCAAAAATGCAAAAGTGGAAAAACTGTTCCAGTGCTGCTGAAAAGAGGCTAATCCGACGTATTTTGTGACGAGAAATCGAATGGTGCAAACCGCGTTGCTCTCCGACCAATACTTTTGGCTGTAGCGACATTTAAATGATCATGTATGTCATAATCACGTGCACAGCAACGGCTCTTACTCCATGGAAACCAGGGATATTCGCAATTTTTTAACAGCTGCCGATGCCTGGCCCAATTCCGCATCTTTTGGCACCTTATAAATGTGGATCAGTGTTTAGTTGTACTTTTTACAGCAGACTGTATAAAGTACCTTGTGTTTTTTATGTACAAATAATCTGGTTTTTCTACACGTAGATAAAGACATTTAGATTGTCTTGGACTTAGAAGTAAGACAATTGCTGGGTGAGTTAAATGGGCTTAGCCCAAAGATTTGACGTCTTCTGGGCTACCGAAGGGCACATAACTTATAGTCAAAAGTTGAATATAGTAATGACCAGTCGCGATTGTACAGAGTACAGTGTAGCCGGTTTCAATTAACAAAAAGACCAGGCAAAAATGCAAAAGTGGAAAAACTGTTCCAGTGCTACTTGTAAGAGGCTAATCCGACGTATTTTGTGACGAGAAATCGAATGGTGCAAACCGCGTTGCTCTCCGACCAATACTTTTGGCTGTAGTGACAATTGAATGATCATTGATGTCATAATCACGTGCGTAGCAACGGCTCTTACTCCATGGAAACCAGGGAAATTTGCAATTTTTCAACAGCTGCCGATGCCTGGCCCAATTCCGCATCCTTTGCAACCTTACTGAAGTGGGTCAGTGTTCAGTTGTACTTTTTACAGCAGACTGTATCAAGTACCTTGTGTTTTTCACGTACAAATGGTGTGGTTTTTCTACACGTAGATAAAGACATTGAGATTGTCTTGCACTTAGAAGTAAGGCAATTGCTGGGTGAGTTAAATGGGCTTAACCCAAAAATTTCAGGTCTTCTGGGCTACCGAAGGGCACATAACTTATAGTCAAAAGTTGAATATAGTAATGACCAGTCGCGATTGTACAGAGTACAGTGTAGCCGATTTCAATTAACAAAAAGACCAGGCAAAAATGCAAAAGTGGAAAAACTGTTCCAGTGCTGCTGGTAAGAGGCTAATCCGACGTATTTTGTGACAAGAAATCGAATGGTGCAATCCGCGTTGCTCTCCGACCAATACTTTTGGCTGTAGCGACAATTCAATGATCAATTATGTCATAATCACGTGCCCAGCAACGGCTCTTACTCCATGGAAAACATGGATATTTGCAATTTTTTAACAGCTGCCGATGCCTGGCCCAATTCCGCATCTTTTGGCACCTTATAAATGTGGGTCAGTGTTTAGTTGTACTTTTTACAGCAGACTGTATCAAGTACCTTGTGTTTTTGATGTACAAATGGTGTGGTTTTTCTACACGTATATAAAGACATTGAGATTGTCTTGGACTTAGAAGTAAGACAATTGCTGGGTGAGTTAAATGGGCTTAGCCCAAAGATTTGACGTCTTCTGGGCTACCGAAGGGCACATAACTTATAGTCAAAAGTTGAATATAGTAATGACCAGTCGCGATTGTACAGAGTACAGTGTAGCCGATTCCAATTAACAAAAAGACCAGGCAAAAATGCAAAAGTGGAAAAACTGTTCCAGTGCTACTAGTAAGAGGCTAATCCGACGTATTTTCTGACGAGAAATCGAATGGTGCAATCCGCGTTGCTCTCCGACCAATACTTTTGGCTGTAGCGACAATTGAATGATCATTTATGTCATAATTACGTGCGTAGCAACGGCTCTTACTCCATGGAAACCAGGGAAATTTGAAATTGTCAACAGCTGCCGATGCCTGGCTCAATTCCGAATCTTTTGGCACCTTACTGAAGTGGGTCAGTGTTCAGTTGTACTTTTTACAGCTGACTGTATCAAGTACCTTGTGTTTTTCATGTACAAATGGTGTGGTTTTTCTACACGTAGATAATGACATTGAGATTGTCTTCGACTTAGAAGTAAGGCAATTGCTGGGTGAGTTAAATGGGCTTAGCCCAAAGATTTGACGTCTTCTGGGCTACCGAAGGGCACATAACATATAGTCAAAAGTTGAATATAGTAATGACCAGTCGCGATTGTACACAGTACAGTGTAGCCGATTTCAATTAACAAAAAGACCAGGCAAAAATGCAAAAGTGGAAAAACTGTTCCAGTGCTGCTGGTAAGAGGCTAATCCGACGTATTTTGTGACGAGAAATCGAATGGTGCAATCCGCGTTGCTGTCCGACCTATACATTTGGCTGTAGTGACAATTCAATGATCATTGAGGTCATAATCACGTGCCCAGCAACGGCTCTTACTCCATGGAAACCAGGGAAATTTGCAATTTTTCAACAGCTGCCGATGCCTGGCTCAATTCCGCATCTTTTGGCACCTTACTGAAGTGGGTCAGTGTTCAGTTGTACTTTTTACAGCAGACTGTATCAAGTACCTTGTGTTTTTCACGTACAAATGGTCTGGTTTTTCTACACGTAGATAAAGACATTGAGATTGTCTTGGACTTAGAAGTAAGACAATTGCTGGGTGAGTTAAATGGGCTTGGCCCAAAGATTTCAGGTCTTCTGGGCTACCGAAGGGCACATAACTTATAGTCAAAAGTTGAATATAGTAATGACCAGTCGCGATTGTACAGAGTACAGTGTAGCCGATTTCAATTAACAAAAAGACCAGGTAAAAATGCAAAATTGGAAAAATTGTTCCAGTGCTGCTGGTAAGAGGCTAATCCGACGTATTTTGTGACGACAAATCGAATGGTGCAAACCGCGTTGCTCTCCGACCAATACTTTTGCCTGTAGTGACAATTGAATGATCATTTATGTCATAATCACGTGCCCAGCAACGGCTCTTACTCCATGGAAACCAGAGAAATTTGCAATTTTTCAACAGCTGCCGATACCTGGCTCAATTCCGCATCTTTTGGCACCTTATTCATGTGGGTCTGTGGTCAGTTGTACTTTTTACAGCAGACTGTATCAAGTACCTTGTGTTTTTTATGTACAAATGGTGTGGTTTTTCTACACGTAGATAAAGACAGTGAGATTGTCTTGCACTTAGAAGTAACACAATTGCTGGGTGAGTTAAATGGGCTTAGCCCAAAGATTTGACGTCTTCTGGGCTACCGAAGGGCACATAACTTATAGTCAAAAGTTGAATATAGTAATGACCAGTCGCGATTGTACAGAGTACAGTGTAGCCGATTTCAATTAACAAAAAGACCAGGTAAAAATGCAAAAGTGGAACAACTGTTCCAGTGCTGCTGGTAAGAGGCTAATCCGACGTATTTTGTGACGAGAAATCGAATGGTGCAATCCGCGTTGCTCTCTGACCAATACTTTGGCTGTAGTGACAATTGAATGATCATTTATGTCATAATCACGTGCCCAGCAACGGCTCTTACTCCATGGAAACCAGGGAAATTTGCAATTTTTCAACAGCTGCCGATACCTGGCTCAATTCCGCATCTTTTGGCACCTTACTGAAGTGGGTCAGTGTTCAGTTGTACTTTTTACAGCAGACTGTATCAAGTACCTTGTGTTTTTCACGTACAAATGGTGTGGTTTTTCTACACGTAGATAAAGACATTGAGATTATCTTGCACTTAGAAGTAAGGCAATTGCTGGGTGAGTTAAATGGGCTTAGCCCAAAGATTTCAGGTCTTCTGGGCTACCGAAGGGCACATAACTTATAGTCAAAAGTAGAATATAGTAATGACCAATAGCGATTGTACAGAGTACAGTGTAGCCGGTCTCAATTAACAAAAAGACCAGGCAAAAATGCAAAAGTGGAAAAATCCTTCCAGTGCTACTAGTAAGAGGCTAATCCGACGTATTTTGTGACGAGAAATGGAATGGTGCAATCCGCGTTGCTCTCCGACCAATACTTTTGGCTGTAGCGACAATTGAATGATCATTGATGCCATAATCACGTGCACAGCAACGGCTCTTACTCCATGGAAACCAGGGAAATTTGCAATTTTTCAACAGCTGCCGATACCTGGCTCAATTCCGCATCTTTTGGCACCTTATTCATGTGGGTCTGTGGTCAGTTGTACTTTTTACAGCAGACTGTATCAAGTACCTTGTGTTTTTCAAGTACAAATGGTGTGGTTTTTCTACACGTAGATAAAGACATTGGGATTGTCTTGGACTTAGAAGTAAGGCAATTGCTGGGTGAGTTAAATGGGCTTAGCCCAAAGATTTGACGTCTTCTGGGCTACCGAAGGGCACTTAACATATTGTCAAAAGTTCAATATAGTAATGACCAGTCGCGATGGTACATAGTACAGTGTAGCCGATTTCAATTAACAAAAACACCAGGCAAAAATGCAAAATTGGAAAAATTGTTCCAGTGCTGCTGGTAAGAGGCTAATCCGACGTATTTTGTGACGAGAAATCGAATGGTGCAAACCGCGTTGCTCTCCGACCAATACTTTTGCCTGTAGTGACAATTGAATGATCATTTATGTCATAATCACGTGCCCAGCAACGGCTCTTACTCCATGGAAACCAGGGAAATTTGCAATTTTTCAACAGCTGCCGATGCCTGGCCCAATTCCGCATCTTTTGGCACCTTATATATGTGGGTCAGTGTTTAGTTGTACTTTTTACAGCAGACTGTATCAAGTACCTTGTGTTTTTTATGTACAAATGGTGTGGTTTTTCTACACGTAGATAAAGACATTGAGATTGTCTTGGACTTAGATGTAAGACAATTGCTGTGTGAGTTAAATGGGCTTAGCCCAAAGATTTCAGGTCTTCTGGGCTACCGAAGGGCACATAACTTATAGTCAAAAGTTGAATATAGTAATGACCAGTCGCGATTGTACAGAGTACAGTGTAGCCGATTTCAATTAACAAAAAGACCAGGTAAAAATGCAAAAGTGGAAAAACTGTTCCAGTGCTGCTGGTAAGAGGCTAATCCGACGTATTTTGTGACGAGAAATCGAATGGTGCAAACCGCGTTGCTCTCCGACCAATACTTTTGCGTGTAGTGACAATTGAATGATCATTTATGTCATAATCACGTGCCCAGCAACGGCTCTTACTCCATGGAAACCAGGGAAATTTGCAATTTTTCAACAGCTGCCGATGCCTAGCTCAATTCCGCATCTTTTGGCACCTTACTAAAGTAGGTCAGTGTTCAGTTGTACTTTTTACAGCAGACTGTATCAAGTACCTTGTGTTTTTTACGTACAAATGGTGTGGTTTTTCTACACGTAGATAAAGACATTGAGATTGTCTTGGACTTAGAAGTAAGGCAATTGCTGGGTGAGTTAAATGGGCTTAGCCCAAAGATTTGACGTCTCCTGGGCTACCGAAGGGCACATAACTTATAGTCAAAAGTTGAATATAGTAATGACCAGTCGCGATTGTACAGAGTACAGTGTAGCCGATTTCAATTAACAAAAAGACCAGGCAAAAATGCAAAAGTGGAAAACCTGTTCCAGTGCTGCTGGTAAGAGGCTAATCCGACGTATTTTGTGACGGGAAATCGAATGGTGCAAACCGCGTTGCTCTCCGACCAATACTTTTGGCTGTAGTGACAATTGAATGATTATTGATGTCATAATCACGTGCCCAGCAACGGCTCTTACTCCATGGAAACCAGGGATATTAGCAATTTGTTAACAGCTGCCGATGCCTGGCCCAATTCCGCATCTTTTGGCACCTTATAAATGTGGGTCAGTGTTTAGTTGTACTTTTTACAGCAGACTGTATCAAGTACCTTGTGTTTTTTATGTGCAAATGGTCTGGTTTTTCTACACGTAGATAAAGACATTGAGATTGTCTTCGACTTAGAAGTAAGACAATTGCTGGGTGAGTTAAATGGGCTTAGCCCAATGATTTGACGTCTTCTGGGCTACCGAAGGGCACATAACTTATAGTCAAAAGTTGAATATAGTAATGACCAGTCGCGATTGTACAGAGTACAGTGTAGCCGGTTTCAATTAACAAAAAGACCAAGCAAAAATGCAAAAGTGGAAAAACTGTTCCAGTGCTACTAGTAAGAGGCTAATCCGACGTATTTTGTGACGAGAAATCGAATGGTGCAAACCGAGTTGCTCTCCGACCAATACTTTTGGCTGTAGTGACAATTGAATGATCATTGATGTCATAATCACGTGCCCAGCAACGGCTCTTACTCCATGGAAACCAGGGAAATTTGCAATTTTTCAACAGCTGCCGATGCCTGGCTCAATTCCGCAACTTTTGGCACCTTACTGAAGTAGGTCAGTGTTCAGTTGTACTTTTTACAGCAGACTGTATCAAGTACCTTGTGTTTTTCATGTACAAATGGTGTGAATTTTCTACACGTAGATAAAGACATTGAGATTGTCTTGCACTTAGAAGTAAGGCAATTGCTGGGTGAGTTAAATGGGCTTAGCCCAAAGATTTCAGGTCTTCTGGGCTACCGAAGGGCACATAACTTATAGTCAAAAGTTGAATATAGTAATGACCAGTCGCGATTGTACAGAGTACAGTGTAGCCGATTTCAATTAACTAAAAGACCAGGCAAAAATGCAAAAGTGGAAAAACTGTTCCAGTGCTACTAGTAAGAGGCTAATCCGACGTATTTTGTGACGAGAAATCGAATGGTGCAAACCGAGTTGCTCTCCGACCAATACTTTTGGCTGTAGTGACAATTGAATGATCATTGATGTCATAATCACGTGCACAGCAACGGCTCTTACTCCATGGAAACCAGGGAAATTTGCAATTTTTCAACAGCTGCCGATACCTGGCTCAATTCCGCATCTTTTGGCACCTTACTGAAGTGGGTCAGTGTTCAGTTGTACTTTTTACAGCAAACTGTATCAAGTACCTTGTGTTTTTTATGTACAAATGGTGTGGTTTTTCTACACGTAGATAAAGACATTGAGATTGTCTTGCACTTAGAAGTAAGGCAATTGCTGGGTGAGTTAAATGGGCTTAGCCCAAAGATTTCAGGTCTTCTGGGCTACCGAAGGGCACATAACTTATAGTCAAAAGTTAAATATAGTAATGACCAGTCGCGATTGTACAGAGTACAGTGTAGCCGATTTCAATTAACAAAAAGACCAGGCAAAAATGCAAAAGTGGAAAAACTGTTCCAGTGCTACTAGTAAGAGGCTAATCCGACGTATTTTGTGACGAGAAATCGAATGGTGCAATCCGCGTTGATCTCCGACCAATACTTTTGGCTGTAGCGACAATTGAATGATCATTTACGTCATAATCACGTGCCCAGCAACGGCTCTTACTCCATGGAAACCAGGGAAATTTGCAATTTGTCAACAGCTGCCGATGCCTGGCTCAATTCCGCATCTTTTGGCACCTTACTGAAGTGGGTCAGTGTTCAGTTGTACTTTTTACAGCAGACTGTATCAAGTACCTTGTGTTTTTTATGTACAAATGGTGTGGTTTTTCTACACGTAGATAAAGACATTGAGATTGTCTTGGACTTAGAAGTAAGACAATTGCTGGGTGAGTTAAATGGGCTTGGCCCAAAGATTTTAGGTCTTCTGGGCTACCGAAGGGCACATAACTTATAGTCAAAAGTTGAATATAGTAATGACCAGTCGCGATGGTACAGAGTACAGTGTAGCCGATTTCAATTAACAAAAAGACCAGGTAAAAATGCAAAAGTGGAAAAACTGTTCCAGTGCTGCTGGTAAGAGGCTAATCCGACGTATTTTGTGACGAGAAATCGAATGGTGCAAACCGCGTTGCTCTCCGACCAATACTTTTGGCTGTAGTGACAATTGAGTGATCATTTATGTCATAATCACGTGCCCAGCAACGGCTCTTACTCCATGGAAACCAGGGATATTTGCAATTTTTCAACAGCTGCCGATGCCTGGCTCAATTCCGCATCTTTTGGCACCTTACTGAAGTAGGTCAGTGTTCAGTTGTACTTTTTACAGCAGACTGTATCAAGTACCTTGTGTTTTTTATGTACAAATGGTGTGGTTTTTCTACACGTAGATAAAGACATTGAGATTGTCTTGCACTTAGAAGTAAGGCAATTGCTGGGTGAGTTAATTGGGCTGAGCCCAAAGATTTCAGGTCTTCTGTGCTACCGAAGGGCACATAACTTATAGTCAAAAGTTGAATATAGTAATGACCAGTCGCGATTGTACAGAGTACAGTGTAGCCGATTTCAATTAACTAAAAGACCAGGTAAAAATGCAAAAGTGGAAAAACTGTTCCAGTGCTGCTGGTAAGAGGCTAATCCGACGTATTTTGTGACGAGAAATCGAATGGTGCAAACCGCGCTGCTCTTCGACCAATACTTTTGGCTATAGTGACAATTGAATGATCATTGATGTCATAATCACGTGCCCAGCAACGGCTCTTACTCCATGGAAACCAGGGATATTAGCAATTTTTTAACAGCTGCCGATGCCTGGCCCAATTCCGCATCTTTTGGCACCTTATAAATGTGGGTCAGTGTTTAGTTGTACTTTTTACAGCAGACTGTATCAAGTACCTTGTTTTTTTTATGTGCAAATGGTCTGGTTTTTCTACACGTAGATAAAGACATTGAGGTTGTCTTGGACTTAGAAGTAAGACAATTGCTGGGTGAGTTAAATGGGCTTAGCCCAAAGATTTCAGGTCTTCTGGGCTACCGAAGGGCACATAACTTATAGTCAAAAGTTGAATATAGTAATGACCAGTCGCGATTGTACAGAGTACAGTGTAGCCGATTTCAATTAACAAAAAGACCAGGCAAAAATGCAAAAGTGGAAAAACTGTTCCAGTGCTGCTAGTAAGAAGCTAATCCGACGTATTTTGTGACGAGAAATCGAATGGTGCAAACCGCGTTGCTCTCTGACCAATACTTTTGGCTGTAGTGACAATTGAATGATCATTTATGTCATAATCACGTGCCCAGCAACAGCTCTTACTCCATGGAAACCAGGGAAATTTGCAATTTTTCAACAGCTGCCGATGCCTGGCTCAATTCCGCATCTTTTGGCACCTTACTGAAGTGGGTCAGTGTTCAGTTGTACTTTTTACAGCAGACTGTATCAAGTACCTTGTGTTTTTCATGTACAAATGGTGTGGTTTTTCTACACGTAGATAAAGACATTGAGATTGTCTTGCACTTTGAAGTAAGGCAATTGCTGGGTGAGTTAAATCGGCTTAGCCCAAAGATTTCAGGTCTTCTGAGCTACCGAAGGGCACATAAGTTATAGTCAAAAATTGAATATAGTAATGACCAGTCGCGATTGTACAGAGTACAGTGTAGCCGATTTCAATTAACAAAAAGACAAGGCAAAAAGTGCAAAAGTGGAAAAACTGTTCCAGTGCTGCTGGTAATAGGCTAATCCGACGTATTTTGTGACGAGAAATCGAATGGTGCAAACCGCGTTGCTCTCCGACCAATACTTTTGGCTGTAGTGACAATTGAATGATCATTTATGTCATAATCACGTGCCCAGCAACGGCTCTTACTCCATGGAAACCAGGGAAATTTGCAATTTTTCAACAGCTGCCGATGCCTGGCTCAATTAAGCATCTTTTGGCACCTTACTGAAGTGGGTCAGTGTTCGGTTGTACTTTTTACAGCAGACTGTATCAAGTACCTTGTGTTTTTCACGTACAAATGGTCTGGTTTTTCTACACGTAGATAAAGACATTGAGATTGTCTTGGACTTAGAAGTAAGACAATTGCTGGGTGAGTTAAATGGGCTTGGCCCAAAGATTTCAGGTCTTCTGGGCTACCGAAGGGCACATAACTTATAGTCAAAAGTTGAATATAGTAATGACCAGTCGCGATTGTACAGAGTACAGTGTAGCCGATTTCAATTAACAAAAAGACCAGGCAAAAATGCAAAATTGGAAAAATTGTTCCAGTGCTGCTGGTAAGAGGCTAATCCGACGTATTTTGTGACGACAAATCGAATGGTGCAAACCGCGTTGCTCTCCGACCAATACTTTTGGCTGTAGTGACAATTGAATGATTATTTATGTCATAATCACGTGCCCAGCAACGGCTCTTACTCCATGGAAACCAGAGAAATTTGCAATTTTTCAACAGCTGCCGATACCTGGCTCAATTCCGCATCTTTTGGCACCTTATTCATGTGGGTCTGTGGTCAGTTGTACTTTTTACAGCAGACTGTATCAAGTACCTTGTGTTTTTTATGTACAAATGGTCTGGTTTTTCTACACGTAGATAAAGACGTTGAGATTGTCTTGCACTTAGAAGTAACACAATTGCTGGGTGAGTTAAATGGGCTTAGCCCAAAGATTTGACGTCTTCTGGGCTACCGAAGGGCACATAACTTATAGTCAAAAGTTGAATATAGTAATGACCAGTCGCGATTGTACAGAGTACAGTGTAGCCGATTTCAATTAACAAAAAGACCAGGTAAAAATGCAAAAGTGGAACAACTGTTCCAGTGCTGCTGGTAAGAGGCTAATCCGACGTATTTTGTGACGAGAAATCGAATGGTGCAATCCGCGTTGCTCTCCGACCAATACTTTTGGCTGTAGCGACAATTGAATGATCATTGATGTCATAATCACGTGCCCAGCAACGGCTCTTACTCCATGGAAACCAGGGATATTTGCAATTTTTTTAAAGCTGCCGATGCCTGGCCCAATTCCGCATCTTTTGGCACCTTATAAATGTGGGTCAGTGTTTAGTTGTACTTTTTACAGCAGACTGTATCAAGTACCTTGTGTTTTTCATGTACAAATGGTGTGAATTTTCTACACGTAGGTAAAGACATTGAGATTGTCTTGCACTTAGAAGTAAGGCAATTGCTGGGTGAGTTAAATGGGCTTAGCCCAAAGATTTCAGGTCTTCTGGGCTACCGAAGGGCACATAACTTATAGTCAAAAGTTGAATATAGTAATGACCAGTCGCGATTGTACAGAGTACAGTGTAGCCGATTTCAATTAACTAAAAGACCAGGCAAAAATGCAAAAGTGGAAAAACTGTTCCAGTGCTACTAGTAAGAGGCTAATCCGACGTATTTTGTGACGAGAAATCGAATGGTGCAAACCGAGTTGCTCTCCGACCAATACTTTTGGCTGTAGTGACAATTGAATGATCATTGATGTCATAATCACGTGCCCAGCAACGGCTCTTACTCCATGGAAACCAGGGAAATTTGCAATTTTTCAACAGCTGCCGATACCTGGCTCAATTCCGCATCTTTTGGCACCTTACTGAAGTGGGTCAGTGTTCAGTTGTACTTTTTACAGCAGACTGTATCAAGTACCTTGTGTTTTTCACGTACAAATGGTGTGGTTTTTCTACACGTAGATAAAGACATTGAGATTATCTTGCACTTAGAAGTAAGGCAATTGCTGGGTGAGTTAAATGGGCTTAGCCCAAAGATTTCAGGTCTTCTGGGCTACCGAAGGGCACATAACTTATAGTCAAAAGTTGAATGTAGTAATGACCAGTCGCGATTGTACAGAGTACAGTGTAGCCGATTTCAATTAACTAAAAGATCAGGCAAAAATGCAAAAGTGGAAAAACTGTTCCAGTGCTACTAGTAAGAGGCTAATCCGACGTATTTTGTGACGAGAAATCGAAATGGTGCAAACCGAGTTGCTCTCCGACCAATACTTTTGGCTGTAGTGACAATTGAATGATCATTGATGTCATAATCACGTGCCCAGCAACGGCTCTTACTCCATGGAAACCAGGGAAATTTGCAATTTTTCAACAGCTGCCGATACCTGGCTCAATTCCGAATCTTTTGGCACCTTACTGAAGTGGGTCAGTGTTCAGTTGTACTTTTTACAGCAGACTGTATCAAGTACCTTGTGTTTTTCACGTACAAATGGTGTGGTTTTTCTACACGTAGATAAAGACATTGAGATTATCTTGCACTTAGAAGTAAGGCAATTGCTGGGTGAGTTAAATGGGCTTAGCCCAAAGATTTCAGGTCTTCTGGGCTACCGAAGGGCACATAACTTATAGTCAAAAGTTGAATATAGTAAGGACCAATAGCGATTGTACAGAGTACAGTGTAGCCGGTCTCAATTAACAAAAAGACCAGGCAAAAAGTGCAAAAGTGGAAAAACTGTTCCAGTGCTGCTGGTAATAAGCTAATCCGACGTATTTTGTGACGAGAAATCGAATGGTGCAAACCGCGTTGCTCTCCGACCAATACTTTTGGCTGTAGTGACAATTGAATGATCATTGATGTCATAATCACGTGCCCAGCAACGGCTCTTACTCCATGGAAACCAGGGAAATTTGCAATTTTTCAACAGCTGCCGATGCCTGGCTCAATTCCGCAACTTTTGGCACCTTACTGAAGTAGGTCAGTGTTCAGTTGTACTTTTTACAGCAGACTGTATCAAGTACCTTGTGTTTTTCATGTACAAATGGTGTGAATTTTCTACACGTAGATAAAGACATTGAGATTGTCTTGCACTTAGAAGTAAGGCAATTGCTGGGTGAGTTAAATGGGCTTAGCCCAAAGATTTCAGGTCTTCTGGGCTACCGAAGGGCACATAACTTATAGTCAAAAGTTGAATATAGTAATGACCAGTCGCGATTGTACAGAGTACAGTGTAGCCGATTTCAATTAACAAAAAGACCAAGCAAAAATGCAAAAGTGGAAAAGCTGTTCCAGTGCTACTAGTAAGAGGCTAATCCGACGTATTTTGTGACGAGAAATCGAATGGTGCAAACCGAGTTGCTCTCCGACCAATACTTTTGGCTGTAGTGACAATTGAATGATCATTGATGTCATAATCACGTGCCCAGCAACGGCTCTTACTCCATGGAAACCAGGGATATTAGCAATTTTTTAACAGCTGCCGATGCCTGGCCCAATTCCGCATCTTTTGGCACCTTATAAATGTGGGTCAGTGTTTAGTTGTACTTTTTACAGCAGACCACACCATTTGTACATAAAAAACACAAAGTACTAGATACAGTCTGCTGTAAAAAGTACAATTCAACACTGACCCACTTCAGTAAGGTGCCAAAAGATGCGGAATTGAGCCAGGCATCGGCAGCTGTTGAAAAATTGCAAATTTCCCTGGTTTCCATGGAGTAAGAGCCGTTGCTGGGCACGTGATTATGACATAAATGATCATTCCATTGTCACTACAGCCAAAAGTATTGGTCGGAGAGCAACGCGGTTTGCACCATTCGATTTCTCGTCACAAAATACGTCGAATTAGCCTCTTACCAGCAGCACTGGAACAGTTTTTCCACTTTTGCATTTTTGCCTGGTCTTTTTGTTAATTGAAATCGGCTACACTGTACTCTGTACAATCGCGACTGGTCATTACTATATTCAACTTTTGAATATAAGTTATGTGCCCTTCGGTAGCCCAGAAGAGCTGAAATCTTTGGGCCAAGCCCATTTAACTCACCCGGGAATTGTCTTACTTCTAAGTGCAAGACAATCTCAATGTCTTTATCTACGTGTAGAAAAACCAGACCATTTGTACATAAAAAACACAAGGTACTTGATAAAGTCTGCTGTAAAAATTACAACTAAACACTGACCCACATTAATAAGGTGCCAAAAGATGCGGAATTGGGCCAGGCATCGGCAGCTGTTAAAAAATTGCAAATATCCCTGGTTTCCATGGAGTAAGAGCCGTTGCTGGGCACGTGATTATGACATCAATATTCATTGAATTGTCGCTACAGCCAAAAGTATAGGTCGGAGAGCAACGCGGTTTGCACCATTCGATTTCTCGTCACAAAATACGTCGGATTAGCCTCTTACCAGCAGCACTGGAACAGTTTTTCCACTTTTGCATTTTTACCTGGTCTTTTTGTTAATTGAAATCGGCTACACTGTACTCTGTACAATCGCGACTGGTCATTACTATATTCAACTTTTGACTATAAGTTATGTGCCCTTCGGTAGCCCAGAAGATCTGAAATCTTTTGGGCTAAATTGTATTGTCGCTACAGCCAAAAGTATTGGTCGGAGGGCAACGCGGTTTGCACCATTCGATTTCTCGTCACAAAATACGTCGAATTAGCCTCTTACTAGTAGGACTGGAACAGTTTTTCCACTTTTGCATTTTTACCTGGTCTTTTTGTTAATTGAAATCGGCTACACTGTACTCTGTACAATCGCGACTGGTCATTACTATATTCAACTTTTGACTATAAGTTATGTACCCTTCGGTAGCCCAGAAGACGTCAAATCTTTGGGCTAAGCCCATTTAACTCACCCAGCAATTGTCTTACTTCTAAGTGCAAGACAATCTCAATGTCTTTATCTACGTGTAGAAAAACCAGACCATTTGTACATAAAAAACACAAGGTACTTGATACAGTCTCCTGTAAAAAGTACAACTGACCACTGACCCACATAAATAAGGTGCCAAAAGATGCGGAATTGAGCCAGGTATCGGCAGCTGTTAAAAAATTGCAAATATCCCTGGTTTCCATGGAGTAAGAGCCGTTGCTGGGCACGTGATTATGACATCAATGATCATTCAATTGTCGCTACAGCCAAGAGTATTGGTCGGAGAGCAACGCGGTTTGCACCATTCGATTTCTCGTCACAAAATACGTCGGATTAGCCTCTTACCAGCAGCACTGGAACAGTTTTTCCACTTTTGCATTTTTACCTGGTCTTTTTGTTAATTGAAATCGGCTACACTGTACTCTGTACAATCGCGACTGGTCATTACTATATTCAACTTTTGACTATAAGTTATGTGCCCTTCGGTAGCCCAGAAGACCTGAAATCTTTGGGCTCAGCCCATTTAACTCACCTAGCAATTGCCTTACTTCTAAGTGCAAGACAATCTCAATGTCTTTATCTACGTGTAGAAAAACCACACCATTTGTACATGAAAAACACAAGGTACTTGATACAGTCTGCTGTAAAAAGTACAACTGAACACTGACCCACTTTAGTAAGGTGCCAAAAGATTCGGAATTGAGCCAGGCATCGGCAGCTGTTGACAAATTGCAAATTTCCCTGGTTTCCATGGAGTAAGAGCCGTTGCTACGCACGTGATTATGGCATAAATGATAATTCAATTGTCGCTACAGCCAAAAGTATTGGTCAGAGAGCAACGCGGATTGCACCATTCGATTTCTCGTCACAAAATACGTCAGATTAGCCTCTTACCAGCAGCACTGGAACAGTTTTTCCACTTTTGCATTTTTGCCTGGTCTTTTTGTTAATTGAAATCGGCTACACTGTACTCTGTACAATCGCGACTGGTCATTACTATATTCAACTTTTGACTATAAGTTATGTGCCCTTCGGTAGCCCCAGAAGACCTGAAATCTTTCGGCTAAGGCCATTTAACTCACCCAGCAATTGCCTTAATTCTAGGTGCAAGACAATCTCAATGTCTTTATCTACGTGTAGAAAAACCACACCATTTGTACAATGAAAAACACAAAGGTACTTGATACAGTCTGCTGTAAAAAGTACAACTAAACACTGACCCACTTCAGTAAGGTGCCAAAAGATTCGGAATTGAGCCAGGCATCGGCAGCTGTTGACCAAATTGCAAATTTTCCCTGGTTTCCATGGAGTAAGAGCCGTTGCTACGCACGTGATTATGGCATAAATGATAATTCAATTGTCGCTACAGCCAAAAGTATTGGTCGGAGAGCAACGCGATTGCACCATTCGATTTCTCGTCACAAAATACGTCAGATTAGCCTCTTACCAGCAGCACTGGAACAGTTTTTCCACTTTTGCATTTTTGCCTGGTCTTTTTGTTAATTGAAATCGGCTACACTGTACTCTGTACAATCGCGACTGGTCATTACTATATTCAACTTTTGACTATAAGTTGTGTGCCCTTCGGTAGCCCAGAAGACGTCAAATCTTTTGGCTAAGCCCATTTAACTCACCCAGCAATTGTCTTACTTCTAAGTGCAAGACAATCTCAATGTCTTTATCTACGTGTAGAAAAACCAGACCATTTTGTACATAAAAAACACAAGGTACTTGATACAGTCTGCTGTAAAAAGTACAACTGACCACTGACCCACATAAATAAGGTGCCAAAAGATGCGGAATTGAGCCAGGTATCGGCAGCTGTTGAAAAATTGCAAATTTCCCTGGTTTCATGAGTAAGGGCCGTTGCTGGGCACGTGATTATGACATAAATGATCATTCAATTGTCACTACAGCCAAAAGTATTGGTCGGAGAGCAACGCGGTTTGCACCATTCGATTTCTCGTCACAAAATACGTCGGATTAGCCTCTTACCAGCAGCACTGGAACAGTTTTTCCACTTTTGCATTTTTACCTGGTCTTTTTGTTATTGAAATCGGCTACACTGTACTCTGTACAATCGCGACTGGTCATTACTATATTCAACTTTTGACGATAAGTTATGTGCCCTTCGGTAGCCCAGAAGACCTGAAATCTTTGGGCTCAGCCCATTTAACTCACCAGCAATTGCCTTACTTCTAAGTGTAAGACAATCTCAATGTCTTTATCTACGTGTAGAAAAACCACACCATTTGTACATGAAAAACACAAGGTACTTGATACAGTCTGCTGTAAAAAGTACAACTGAACACTGACCCACATTTATAAGGTGCCAAAAGATTCGGAATTGAGCCAGGCATCGGCAGCTGTTGACAAATTGCAAATTACCCTGGTTTCCATGGAGTAAGAGCCGTTGCTACGCACGTGATTATGGCATAAATGATAATTCAATTGTCGCTACAGCCAAAAGTATTGGTCGGAGGAGCAACGCGGTTTGGCACCATTCGATTTCTCGTCACAAAATACGTCAGATTAGCCTCTTACCAGCAGCACTGGAACAGTTTTTCCACTTTTGCATTTTTGCCTGGTCTTTTTGTTAATTGAAATCGGCTACACTGTACTCTGTACAATCGCGACTGGTCATTACTATATTCAACTTTTGACTATAAGTTATGTGCCCTTCGGTAGCCCAGAAGATCTGAAATCTTTTGGGCTAAATTGTATTGTCGCTACAGCCAAAAGTATTGGTCGGAGGGCAACGCGGTTTGCACCATTCGATTTCTCGTCACAAAATACGTCGAATTAGCCTCTACTAGTAGCACTGGAACAGTTTTTCCACTTTTGCATTTTTACCTGGTCTTTTTGTTAATTGAAATCGGCTACACTGTACTCTGTACAATCGCGACTGTCATTACTATATTCAACTTTTGACTATAAGTTATGTGCCCTTCGGTAGCCCAGAAGACGTCAAATCTTTGGGCTAAGCCCATTTAACTCACCCAGCAATTGTCTTACTTCTAAGTGCAAGACAATCTCAATGTCTTATCTACGTGTAGAAAAACCAGACCATTTGTACATAAAAAACACAAGGTACTTGATACAGTCTCCTGTAAAAAGTACAACTGACCACTGACCCACATAAATAAGGTGCCAAAAGATTGCGGAATTGAGGCAGGTATCGGCAGCTTGTTAAAAATTGCAAATATCCCTGGTTTCCATGGAGTAAGAGCCGTTGCTGGGCACGTGATTATGACATCAATGATCATTCAATTGTCGCTACAGCCAAGAGTATTGGTCGGAGAGCAACGCGGTTTGCTCCATTCGATTTCTCGTCACAAAATACGTCGGATTAGCCTCTTACCAGCAGCACTGGAACAGTTTTTCCACTTTTGCATTTTTACCTGGTCTTTTTTGTTAATTGAAATCGGCTACACTGTACTCTGTACAATCGCGACTGGTCATTACTATATTCAACTTTTGACTATAAGTTATGTGCCCTTCGGGTAGCCCAGAAGACCTGAAATCTTTGGCTCAGCCATTTAACTCACCTAGCAATTGCCTTACTTCTAAGTGCAAGACAATCTCAATGTCTTTATCTACGTGTAGAAAAACCACACCATTTGTACATGAAAAACACAAGGTACTTGATACAGTCTGCTGTAAAAAGTACAACTGAACACTGACCCACTTAGTAAGGTGCCAAAAGATTCGAATTGAGCCAGGCATCGGCAAGCTGTTGACAAATTGCAAATTTCCCTGGTTTCCATGGAGTAGAGCCGTTGCTACGCACGTGATTATGGCATAAATGATAATTCCAATTGTCGCTACAGCCAAAAGTATTGGTCAGATAGCAACGCGGATTGCACCATTCGATTTCTCGTCACAAAATACGTCAGATTAGCCTCTTACCAGCAAGCACTGGAACAAGTTTTTCCACTTTTGCATTTTTGCCTGGTCTTTTTGTAATTGAAATCGGCTACACTGTACTCTGTACAATCGCGACTGGTCATTACTATATTCAACTTTTGACTATAAGTTATGTGCCCTTCGGTAAGCCCAGAAGACCTGAAATCTTTCGGCTAGGCCATTTAACTCACCCAGCAATTGCCTTAATTCTAGGTGCAAGACTATCTCAATGTCTTTATCTACGTGTAGAAAAACCACACCATTTGTACATGAAAAACACAAGGTACTTGATACAGTCTGCTGTAAAAAGTACAACTGAACACTGACCCACTTCAGTAAGGTGCCAAAAGATTCGGAATTGAGCCAGGCATCGGCAGCTGTTGACAAATTGGCAAATTTCCCTGGTTTCCATGGAGTAAGAGCCGTTGCTACGCACGTGATTATGGCATAAATGATAATTCAATTGTCGCTACAGCCAAAAGTATTGGTCGGAGAGCAACGCGGATTGCACCATTCGATTTCTCGTCACAAAATACGTCAGATTAGCCTCTTACCAGCAGCACTGGAACAGTTTTTCCACTTTTGCATTTTTGCCTGGTCTTTTTGTTAATTGAAATCGGCTACACTGTACTCTGTACAATCGCGACTGGTCATTACTATATTCAACTTTTGACTATAAGTTGTGTGCCCTTCGGTAGCCAGAAGACGTCAAATCTTTGGGCTAAGCCCATTTAACTCACCCAGCAATTGTCTTTCTTCTAAGTGCAAGACAATCTCAATGTCTTTATCTACGTGTAGAAAAACCAGACCATTTGTACATAAAAAACACAAGGTACTTGATACAGTCTGCTGTAAAAAGTACAACTGACCACTGACCCACATAAATAAGGTGCCAAAAGATGCGGAATTGAGCCAGGTATCGGCAGCTGTTGAAAAATTGCAAAGTTCACTGGTTTCCATGGAGTAAGAGCCGTTGCTGGGCACGTGATTATGACATAAATGATCATTCCATTGTCACTACAGCCAAAAGTATTGGTCGGAGAGCAACGCGGTTTGCACCATTCGATTTCTCGTCACAAAATACGTCGAATTAAGCCCTCTTACCAGCAGCACTGGAACAGTTTTTCCACTTTTGCATTTTTGCCAGGTCTTTTTGTTAATTGAAATCGGCTACACTGTACTATGTACCATCGCGACTGGTCATTACTATATTCAACTTTTGACTATAAGTTATGTGCCCTTCGGTAGCCCAGAAGACCTGAAATCTTCCCGCTAAGGCCATTTAACTCACCCAGCAATTGCCTTACTTCTAAGTCCAAGACAATCTCAATGTCTTTATCTACGTGTAGAAAAACCAGACCAATTGTACATAAAAAACACAAGGTACTTGATACAGTCTGCTGTAAAAAGTACAACTGACCACAGACCCACATGAATAAGGTGCAAAAAGATGCGGAATTGAGCCAGGTATCGGCAGCTGTTGAAAAATTGCAAATTTCCCTGGTTTCCATGGAGTAAGAGCCGTTGCTGGGCACGTGATTATGACATAAATGATCATTCAATTGTCACTACAGCCAAAGTATTGGTCGGAGAGCAACGCGTTTGCACCATTTCGATTTGTCGTCACAAAATACGTCGGATTTAGTCTCTTACCAGCAGCACTGGAACAGTTGTTCCAATTTTGCATTTTTGCCTGGTCTTTTTGTTAATTGAAATCGGCTACACTGTACTATGTACCATCGCGACTGGTCATTACTATATTCAACTTTTGACTATATGTTATGTGCCCTTTGGTAGCCCAGAAGACGTCAAATCTTTGGACTAAGCCCATTTAACTCACCCAGCAATTGCCTTACTTCTAAGTCGTAGACAATCTCATGTCTTTATCTACATGTAGAAAAACCAGACCATTTGTACCTGAAAAACACAAGGTACTTGATACAGTCCTGCTGTAAAAAGTACAACTGAACACTGACCCACTTCAGTAAGGTGCCAAAAGATTTGGACTTGGGCCAGGTATCGGCAGCTGTTGACAAATTGCAAATTTCCCTGGTTTCCATGGAGTAAGAGCCGTTGCTACGCACGTGATTATGACATAAATGATCATTTAATTGTCGCTACAGCCAAAAGTATTGGTCGGAGAGCATAGCGATTGCACCATTCGATTTCTCGTCACAAAATACGTCGGATTAGCCTCTTTCTAGTAGCACTGGAACAGTTTTTCCACTTTTGCATTTTTGGCCTGGTCTTTTTGTTAATTGAAATCGGCTACACCTGTACTCTGTACAATCGCTACTGGTCATTACTATATTCAACTTTTGACTATAAGTTATGTGCCCTTCGGTAGCCCAGAAGACCTGAAATCTTTGGGCTAAGCCATTAGCTCACCCAGCAATTGCCTTACTTGTAAGTGCAAGACAATCTCAATGTCTTTATCTACGTGTAGAAAAAACCACACCATTTGTACATGAAAAACACAAGGTACCTGATACAGTCTGCTGTAAAAATTACAACTAAACACTGACCCACATTAATAAGGTGCTAAAAGATGCGGAATTGGGCCAGGCATCGGCAGCTGTTAAAAAATTGCAAAATATCCCTGGTTTCCATGGAGTAGAGCCGTTGCTGGCACGTGATTATGACATCAATATTCATTGAACTGTCGCTACAGCCAAAAGTATAGTCGGAGAGCAACGCGGTTTTGCACCATTCGATTTCTCGTCACAAAATACGTCGGATTAGCCTCTTACTAGTAGCACTGGAACAGTTTTTCCACTTTTGCATTTTACCTGGTCTTTTTGTTAATTGAAATCGGCTACACTGTACTCTGTACAATCGCGACTGGTCATTACTATATTCAACTTTTGACTATAAGTTATGTGCCCTTCGGTAGCCCAGAAGACGTCAAATCTTTGGGCTAAGCCCATTTAACCCACCCAGCAATTGTCTTACTTCTAAGTGCAAGACAATCTCAATGTCTTTATCTACGTGTAGAAAAAACCACACCATTTGTACATAAAAAACACAAGGTACTTGATACAGTCTGCTGTAAAAAGTACAACTAAACACTGACCCACATTTATAATGTGCCAAAAGATGCGGAATTGGGCCAGGCATAGGCAGCTGTTGAAAAATTGCAAAATTCCCTGGTTTCCATGGAGGAAGAGCCGTTGCTGGGCACGTCATTATGACATCAATTTTCATTGAATTGTCGCTACAGCCAAAAGTATTGGTCGGAGAGCAACGCGGTTTGCACCATTCGATTTCTCGTCACAAAATACGTCGGATTAGCCTCTTACCAGCAGCACTGGAACAGTTTTTCCACTTTTGCATTTTTACCTGGTCTTTTTGTTAATTGAAATCGGCTACACTGTACTCTGTACAATTGCGACTGGTCATTACTGTATTCAACTTTTGACTATAAGTTATGTGCCCTTCGGTAGCCCAGAAGACCTGAAATCTTTGGGCCAAGCCCATTTAACTCACCCAGCAATTGTCTTACTTCTAAGTCCAAGACAATCTCAATGTCTGTATCTACGTGTAGAAAAACCACACCATTTGTACATAAAAAACACAAGGTACTTGATACAGTCTGCTGTAAAAAGTACAACTAAACACTGACCCACATTTATAATGTGCCAAAAGATGCGGAAATGGGCCAGGCATAGGCAGCTGTTAAAAAATTGCAAATATCCCTGGTTTCCATGGAGTAAGAGCCGTTGCTGGGCACGTGATTATGACATCAATATTCATTAAATTGTCGCTACAGCCAAAAGTATTGGTCGGAGAGCAACGCGGTTTGCACCATTCGATTTCTCGTCACAAAATACGTCGGATTAGCCTTTTTCTAGTAGCACTGGAACAGTTTTTCAACTTTTGCATTTTTGCCTGGTCTTTTTGTTAATTGAAATCGGCTACACTGTACTATGTACCATCGCGACTGGTCATTACTATATTCAACTTTTGACTATATGTTATGTGCCCTTCGGTAGCCCAGAAGACGTCAAATCTTTGGGCTAAGCCCATTTAACTCACCCAGCAATTGTCTTACTTCTAAGTCGAAGACAATCTCAATGTCTTTATCTACGTGTAGAAAAACCACACCATTTGTACATGAAAAACACAAGGTACTTGATACAGTCTGCTGTAAAAAGTACAACTGAACACTGACCCACTTCAGTAAGGTGCCAAAAGATTCGGAATTGAGCCAGGCATCGGCAGCTGTTGAAAAATTGCAAATTTCCTTGGTTTCCATGGAGTAAGAGCCGTTGCTGTGCACGTGATTATGACATAAATGATCATTCAATTGTCACTACAGCCAAAAGTATTGGTCGGAGAGCAACGCGGTTTGCACCATTCGATTTCTCGTCACAAAATACGTCGAATTAGCCTCTTACCAGCAGCACTGGGACAATTTTTCCAATTTTGCATTTTTGCCTGGTCTTTTTGTTAATTGAAATCGGCTACACTGTACTATGTACCATCGCGACTGGTCCTTATTATATTCAACTTTTGACGATAAGTTATGTGCCCTTCGGTAGCCCAGAAGACGTCAAATCTTTGGGCTAAGCCCATTTAACTCACCCAGCAATTGTCTTACTTCTAAGTGCAAGACAATCTCACTGTCTTTATCTACGTGTAGAAAAACCACACCATTTGTACGTGAAAAACACAAGGTACTTGATACAGTCTGCTGTAAAAAGTACAACTGAACACTGACCCACTTCAGTAAGGTGCCAAAAGATGCGGAATTGAGCCAGGCATCGGCAGCTGTTAAAAAATTGCAAAATTCCCTGGTTTCCATGGAGTAAGAGCCGTTGCTTGGCACGTCATTATGACATCAATTTTCATTGAATTGTCGCTACAGCCAAAAGTATTGGTCGGAGAGCAACGCGGTTTGCACCATTCGATTTCTCGTCACAAAATACGTCGAATTAGCCTCTTACCAGCAGCACTGGAACAGTTTTTCCACTTTTGCATTTTTCCCTGGTCTTTTTGTTAATTGAAATCAGCTACACTGTACTCTGTACAATCGCGACTGGTCATTACTATATTCAACTTTTGACTATAAGTTATGTGCCCTTCGGTAGCCCAGAAGACCTGAAATCTTTGGGCCAAGCCCATTTAACTCACCCAGCAATTGTCTTACTTTCTAAGTGCAAGACAATCTCAATGTCTTTATCTACGTGTAGAAAAACCACACCATTTGTACATGAAAAACACAAGGTACTCGATACAGTCTGCTGTAAAAAGTACAACTAAACACTGACCCACATTTATAATGTGCCAAAAGATGCGGAATTGGGCCAGGCATCGGCAGCTGTTGACAAATTGCAAATATATCTGGTTTCCATGGAGTAAGAGCCGTTGCTGGGCACGTGATTATGATATCAATATTCATTGAATTGTCGCTACAGCCAAAAGTATTGGTCGGAGAGCAACGCAGTTTTGCACCATTGGATTTCTCGTCACAAAATACGTCGGATTAGCCTCTTACCAGCAGCACTGGAACAGTTTTTCCACTTTTGCATTTTTGCCTGGTCTTTTTGTTAATTGAAATCGGCTACACTGTACTATGTACCATCGCGACTGGTCATTACTATATTCAACTTTGACTATATGTTATGTGCCCTTCGGTAGCCCAGAAGACGTCAAATCTTTGGGCTAAGCCCATTTAACTCACCCCAGCAATTGTCTTACTTCTAAGTCAAAGATAATCTCAATGTCTTTATCTACGTGTAGAAAAACCACACCATTTGTACATGAAAAACACAAGGTACTTGATACAGTCCTGCTGTAAAAAGTACAACTGAACACTGACCCACTTCAGTAAGGTGCCAAAAGATTCGGAATTGAGCCAGGCATCGGCAGCTGTTGACAAATTGCAAATTACCCTGGTTTCCATGGAGTAAGAGCCGTTGCTACGCACGTGATTATGGCCATAAATGATAATTCAATTGTCGCTACAGCCAAAAGTATTGGTCGGAGAGCAACGCGTTTGCACCATTCGATTTCTCGTCACAAAATACGTCAGATTAGCCCTCTTACCAGCAGCACTGGAACAGTTTTTCCACTTTTGCATTTTTGCCTGGTCTTTTGTTAATTGAAATCGGCTACACTGTACTCTGTACAATCGCGACTGGTCATTACTATATTCAACTTTTGACTATAAGTTATGTGCCCTTCGGTAGCCCAGAAGATCTGAAATCTTTTGGGCTAAATTGTATTGTCGCTACAGCCAAAAGTATTGTCGGAGGGCAACGCGGTTTGCACCATTCGATTTCTCGTCACAAAATACGTCGAATTAGCCTCTTACTAGTAGCACTGGAACAGTTTTTCCACTTTTGCATTTTACCTGGTCTTTTTGTTAATTGAAATCGGCTACACTGTACTCTGTACAATCGCGACTGGTCATTACTATATTCAACTTTTGACTATAAGTTATGTGCCCTTCGGTAGCCCAGAAGACGTCAAATCTTGGGCTAAGCCCATTTAACTCACCCAGCAATTGTCTTACTTCTAAGTGCAAGACAATCTCAATGTCTTTATCTACGTGTAGAAAAAACCAGACCATTTGTACATAAAAAACACAAGGATACTTGATACAGTCACCTGTAAAAAGTACAACTGACCACGACCCACATAAATAAGGGTGCCAAAAGATGCGGAATTGAGCCAGGTATCGGCAGATGTTAAAAAATTGCAATTACCCTGGTTTCCATGGAGTAAGAGCCGTTGCTGGGCACGTGATTATGACATCAATGATCATTCAATTGTCGCTACAGCCAAGAGTATTGGTCGGAGAGCAACGCGGTTTGCACCATTCGATTTCTCGTCACAAATACGTCGGATTAGCCTCTTACCAGCAGCACTGGAACAGTTTTTCCACTTTTGCATTTTTACCTGGTCTTTTTGTTAATTGAAATCGGCTACACTGTACTCTGTACAATCGCGACTGGTCATTACTATATTCAACTTTTGACTATAAGTTATGTGCCCTTCGTAGCCAGAAGACCTGAAATCTTTGGGCTCAGCCCATTTAACTCACCTAGCAATTGCCTTACTTCTAAGTGCAAGACAATCTCAATGTCTTTATCTACGTGTAGAAAAACCACACCATTTGTACATGAAAAACACAAGGTACTTGATACAGTCTGCTGTAAAAAGTACAACTGAACACTGACCCACTTTAGTAAGGTGCCAAAAGATTCGGAATTGAGCCAGGCATCGGTAGCTGTTGACAAATTGCAAATTTCCCTGGTTTCCATGGAGTAAGAGCCGTTGCTACGCACGTGATTATGGCATAAATGATAATTCAATTGTCGCTACAGCCAAAAGTATTGGTCAGAGAGCAACGCGGATTGCACCATTCGATTTCTCGTCACAAAATACGTCAGATTAGCCTCTTACCAGCAGCACTGGAACAGTTTTTCCACTTTTGCATTTTTGCCTGGTCTTTTTGATAATTGAAATCGGCTACACTGTACTCTGTACAATCGCGACTGGTCATTACTATATTCAACTTTTGACTATAAGTTATGTGCCCTTCGGTAGCCCAGAAGACCTGAAATCTTTCGGCTAAGGCCATTTAACTCACCCAGCAATTGCCTTAATTCTAGGTGCAAGACTATCTCAATGTCTTTATCTACGTGTAGAAAAACCACACCATTTGTACATGAAAAACACAAGGTACTTGATACAGTCTGCTGTAAAAAGTACAACTGAACACTGACCCACTTCAGTAAGGTGCCAAAAGATTCGGAATTGAGCCAGGCATCGGCAGCTGTTGACAAATTGCAAATTTCCCTGGTTCCATGGAGTAAGAGCCGTGATACGCACGTGATTATGGCATAAATGATAATTCAATTGTCGCTACAACCAAAAGTATTGGTCGGAGAGCAACGCGGATTGCACCATTCGATTTCTCGTCACAAAATACGTCAGATTAGCCTCTTACCAGCAGCACTGGAACAGTTTTTCCACTTTTGCATTTTTGCCTGGTCTTTTGTTAATTGAAATCGGCTGCACTGTACTCTGTACAATCGCGACTGGTCATTACTATATTCAACTTTTGACTATAAGTTGTGTGCCCTTCGGTAGCCCAGAAGACGTCAAATCTTTGGGCTAAGCCCATTTAACTCACCCAGCAATTGTCTTACTTCTAAGTGCAAGACAATCTCAATGTCTTTATCTACGTGTAGAAAAACCAGACCATTTGTACATAAAAAACACAAGGTACTTGATACAGTCTGCTGTAAAAAGTACAACTGACCACTGACCCACATAAATAAGGTGCCAAAAGATGCGGAATTGAGCCAGGTATCGGCAGCTGTTGAAAAATTGCAAAGTTCACTGGTTTCCATGGAGTAAGAGCCGTTGCTGGGCACGTGATTATGACATAAAGGATCATTCCATTGTCACTACAGCCAAAAGTATTGGTCGGAGAGCAACGCGGTTTGCACCATTCGATTTCTCGTCACAAAATACGTCGAATTAGCCTCTTACCAGCAGCACTGGAACAGTTTTTCCACTTTTGCATTTTTGCCAGGTCTTTTTGTTAATTGAAATCGGCTACACTGTACTATGTACCATCGCGACTGGTCATTACTATATTCAACTTTTGACTATAAGTTATGTGCCCTTCGGTAGCCAGAAGACCTGAAATCTTCCCGCTAAGGCCATTTAACTCACCCAGCAATTGCCTTACTTCTAAGTCCAAGACAATCTCAATGTCTTTATCTACGTGTAGAAAAACCAGACCAATTGTACATAAAAACACAAGGTACTTGATACAGTCTGCTGTAAAAAGTACAACTGACCACAGACCCACATGATAAGGGTGCAAAAAGATGCGGAATTGAGCCAGGTATCGGCAGCTGTTGAAAAATTGCAAATTTCCCTGGTTTCCATGGAGTAAGAGCCGTTGCTGGGCACGTGATTATGACATAAATGATCATTCAATTGTCACTACAGCCAAAAGTATTGGTCGGAGAGCAACGCGGTTTGCACCATTCGATTTGTCGTCACAAAATACGTCGGATTAATCTCTTACCAGCAGCACTGGAACAGTTGTTCCAATTTTGCATTTTTGCCTGGTCTTTTGTTAATTGAAATCGGCTACACTGTACTATGTACCATCGCGACTGGTCATTACTATATTCAACTTTTGACTATATGTTATGTGCCCTTTGGTAGCCCAGAAGACGTCAAATCTTTGGACTAAGCCCATTTAACTCACCCAGCAATTGCCTTACTTCTAAGTCGTAGACAATCTCAATGTCTTTATCTACGTGTAGAAAAACCAGACCATTTGTACATGAAAAACACAAGGTACTTGATACAGTCTGCTGTAAAAAGTACAACTGAACACTGACCCACTTCAGTAAGGTGCCAAAAGATTTGGACTTGGGCCAGGTATCGGCAGCTGTTGACAAATTGCAAATTTCCCTGGTTTCCCATGGAGTAAGAGCCGTTGCTGGGCACGTGATTATGACATAAATGATCATTTAATTGTCGCTACAGCCAAAAGTATTGGTCGGAGAGCATAGCGGATTGCACCATTCGATTTCTCGTCACAAAATACGTCGGATTAGCCTTTTTCTAGTAGCACTGGACAGTTTTTTCCACTTTTGCATTTTTGCCTGGTCTTTTTGTTAATTGAAATCGGCTACACTGTACTCTGTACAATCGCTACTGGTCATTACTATATTCAACTTTTGACTATAAGTTATGTGCCCTTCGGTAGCCCAGAAGACCTGAAAATCTTTGGGCCAAGCCCATTTAGCTCACCCAGCAATTGCCTTACTTCTAAGTGCAAGACAATCTCAATGTCTTTATCTACGTGTAGAAAAACCACACCATTTGTACATGAAAAACACAAGGTACCTGATACAGTCTGCTGTAAAAATTACAACTAAACACTGACCCACATTAATAAGGTGCCAAAAGATGCGGAATTGGGCCAGGCATCGGCAGCTGTTAAAAAATTGCAAATATCCCTGGTTTCCATGGAGTAAGAGCCGTTGCTGGGCACGTGATTATGACATCAATATTCATTGAATTGTCGCTACAGCCAAAAGTATTGGTCGGAGAGCAACGCAGTTTGCACCATTGGATTTCTCGTCACAAAATACGTCGGATTAGCCTCTTACCAGCAGCACTGGAACAGTTTTTCCACTTTTGCATTTTTGCCTGGTCTTTTTGTTAATTGAAATCGGCTACACTGTACTCTGTACAATCTCGACTGGTCATTACTATATTCAACTTTTTACTATAAGTTATGTGCCCTTCGGTAGCCCAGAAGACGTCAAATCTTTGGGCTAAGCCCATTTAACTCACCCAGCAATTGTCTTACTTCTAAGTCGAAGACAATCTCAATGTCTTTATCTACGTGTAGAAAAACCACACCATTTGTACATGAAAAACACAAGATACTTGATACAGTCCTGCTGTAAAAAGTACAACTGAACACTGACCCACTTCAGTAAGGTGCCAAAAGATTCGGAATTGAGCCAGGCATCGGCAGCTGTTGACAAATTGCAAATTTCCTTGGTTTCCATGGAGTAAGAGCCGTTGCTGTGCACGTAATTATGACATAAATGATCATTCAATTGTCACTAACAGCCAAAAGTATTGGTCGGAGAGCAACGCGGTTGCACCATTCGATTTCTCGTCACAAAATACGTCGAATTAGCCTCTTACCAGCAGCACTGGGACAATTTTTCCAATTTTGTTTTACCTGGTCTTTTTGTTAATTGAAATCGGCTACACTGTACTCTGTACAATTGCGACTGGTCATTACTGTATTCAACTTTTGACTATAAGTTATGTGCCCTTCGGTAGCCCAGAAGACCTGAAATCTTTGGGCCAAGCCCATTTAACTCACCCAGCAATTGTCTTACTTCTAAGTCCAAGACAATCTCAATGTCTGTATCTACGTGTAGAAAAACCACACCATTTGTACATAAAAAACACAAGGTACTTGATACAGTCTGCTGTAAAAAGTACAACTAAACACTGACCCACATTTATAATGTGCCAAAAGATGCGGAAATGGGCCAGGCATAGGCAGCTGTTAAAAAATTGCAAATATCCCTGGTTTCCATGGAGTAAGAGCCGTTGCTGGGCACGTGATTATGACATCAATATTCATTGAATTGTCGCTACAGCCAAAAGTATTGGTCGGAGAGCAACGCGGTTTGCACCATTCGATTTCTCGTCACAAAATACGTCGGATTAGCCTCTTACTAGTAGCACTGGAACAGTTTTTCCACTTTTGCATTTTTGCCTGGTCTTTTTGTTAATTGAAATCGGCTACACTGTACTATGTACCATCGCGACTGGTCATTACTATATTCAACTTTTGACTATATGTTATGTGCCCTTCGGTAGCCCAGAAGACGTCAAATCTTTGGACTAAGCCCATTTAACTCACCCAGCAATTGCCTTACTTCTAAGTCGTAGACAATCTCAATGTCTTTATCTACATGTAGAAAAACCAGACCATTTGTACATGAAAAACACAAGGTACTTGATACAGTCTGCTGTAAAAAGTACAACTGAACACTGACCCACTTCAGTAAGGTGCCAAAAGATTTGGACTTGGGCCAGGTATCGGCAGCTGTTGACAAATTGCAAATTTCCCTGGTTTCCATGGAGTAAGAGCCGTTGCTACGCACGTGATTATGACATAAATGATCATTTAATTGTCGCTACAGCCAAAAGTATTGGTCGGAGAGCATAGCGGATTGCACCATTCGATTTCTCGTCACAAAATACGTCGGATTAGCCTCTTTCTAGTAGCACTGGAACAGTTTTTCCACTTTTGCATTTTTGCCTGGTCTTTTTGTTAATTGAAATCGGCTACACTGTACTCTGTACAATCGCTACTGGTCATTACTATATTCAACTTTTGACTATAAGTTATGTGCCCTTCGGTAGCCCAGAAGACCTGAAATCTTTGGGCTAAGCCCATTTAGCTCACCCAGCAATTGCCTTACTTGTAAATGCAAGACAATCTCAATGTCTTTATCTACGTGTAGAAAAACCACACCATTTGTACATGAAAAACACAAGGTACCTGATACAGTCTGCTTTAAAAATTACAACTAAACACTGACCCACATTAATAAGGTGCCAAAAGATGCGGAATTGGGCCAGGCATCGGCAGCTGTTAAAAAATTGCAAATATCCCTGGTTTCCATGGAGTAAGAGCCGTTGCTGGGCACGTGATTATGACATCAATATTCATTGAACTGTCGCTACAGCCAAAAGTATAGGTCGGAGAGCAACGCGGTTTGCACCATTCGATTTCTCGTCACAAAATACGTCGGATTAGCCTCTTACTAGTAGCACTGGAACAGTTTTTCCACTTTTGCATTTTTACCTGGTCTTTTTGTTAATTGAAATCGGCTACACTGTACTCTGTACAATCGCGACTGGTCATTACTATATTCAACTTTTGACTATAAGTTATGTGCCCTTCGGTAGCCCAGAAGACGTCAAATCTTTGGGCTAAGCCCATTTAACCCACCCAGCAATTGTCTTACTTCTAAGTGCAAGACAATCTCAATGTCTGTATCTACGTGTAGAAAAACCACACCATTTGTACATAAAAAACACAAGGTACTTGATACAGTCTGCTGTAAAAAGTACAACTAAACACTGACCCACATTAATAATGTGCCAAAAGATGCGGAATTGGGCCAGGCATAGGCAGCTGTTGAAAAATTGCAAAATTCCCTGGTTTCCATGGAGGAAGAGCCGTTGCTGGGCACGTCATTATGACATCAATTTTCATTGAATTGTCGCTACAGCCAAAAGTATTGGTCGGAGAGCAACGCGGTTTGCACCATTCGATTTCTCGTCACAAAATACGTCGGATTAGCCTCTTACCAGCAGCACTGGAACAGTTTTTCCACTTTTGCATTTTTACCTGGTCTTTTTGTTAATTGAAATCGGCTACACTGTACTCTGTACAATTGCGACTGGTCATTACTGTATTCAACTTTTGACTATAAGTTATGTGCCCTTCGGTAGCCCAGAAGACCTGAAATCTTTGGGCCAAGCCCATTTAACTCACCCAGCAATTGTCTTACTTCTAAGTCCAAGACAATCTCAATGTCTGTATCTACGTGTAGAAAAACCACACCATTTGTACATAAAAAACACAAGGTACTTGATACAGTCTGCTGTAAAAAGTACAACTAAACACTGACCCACATTTATAATGCGCCAAAAGATGCGGAAATGGGCCAGGCATAGGCAGCTGTTAAAAAATTGCAAATATCCCTGGTTTCCATGGAGTAAGAGCCGTTGCTGGGCACGTGATTATGACATCAATATTCATTGAATTGTCGCTACAGCCAAAAGTATTGGTCGGAGAGCAACGCGGTTTGCACCATTCGATTTCTCGTCACAAAATACGTCGGATTAGCCTCTTACTAGTAGCACTGGAACAGTTTTTCCACTTTTGCATTTTTGCCTGGTCTTTTTGTTAATTGAAATCGGCTACACTGTACTCTGTACCATCGCGACTGGTCATTACTATATTCAACTTTTGACTATATGTTATGTGCCCTTCGGTAGCCCAGAAGACGTCAAATCTTTGGGCTAAGCCCATTTAACTCACCCAGCAATTGTCTTACTTCTAAGTCGAAGACAATCTCAATGTCTTTATCTACGTGTAGAAAAACCACACCATTTGTACATGAAAAACACAAGGTACTTGATACAGTCTGCTGTAAAAAGTACAACTGAACACTGACCCACTTCAGTAAGGTGCCAAAAGATTCGGAATTGAGCCAGGCATCGGCAGCTGTTGAAAAATTGCAAATTTCCTTGGTTTCCATGGAGTAAGAGCCGTTGCTGTGCACGTGATTATGACATAAATGATCATTCAATTGTCACTACAGCCAAAAGTATTGGTCGGAGAGCAACGCGGTTTGCACCATTCGATTTCTCGTCACAAAATACGTCGAATTAGCCTCTTACTAGTAGCACTGGAACAGTTTTTCCACTTTTGCATTTTTACCTGGTCTTTTTGTTAATTGAAATCGGCTACACTGTACTCTGTACAATCGCGACTGGTCATTACTATATTCAACTTTTGACTATAAGTTATGTGCCCTTCGGTAGCCCAGAAGACGTCAAATCTTTGGGCTAAGCCCATTTAACCCACCCAGCAATTGTCTTACTTCTAAGTGCAAGACAATCTCAATGTCTGTATCTACGTGTAGAAAAACCACACCATTTGTACATAAAAAACACAAGGTACTTGATACAGTCTGCTGTAAAAAGTACAACTAAACACTGACCCACATTAATAATGTGCCAAAAGATGAGGAATTGGGCCAGGCATAGGCAGCTGTTGAAAAATTGCAAAATTCCCTGGTTTCCATGGAGGAAGAGCCGTTGCTGGGCACGTCATTATGACATCAATTTTCATTGAATTGTCGCTACAGCCAAAAGTATTGGTCGGAGAGCAACGCGGTTTGCACCATTCGATTTCTCGTCACAAAATACGTCGGATTAGCCTCTTACTAGTAGCACTGGAACAGTTTTTCACTTTTGCATTTTTTGCCTGGTCTTTTTGTTAATTGAAATCGGCTACACTGTACTATGTACCATCGCGACTGGTCATTACTATATTCAACTTTTGACTATATGTTATGTGCCCTTCGGTAGCCCAGAAGACGTCAAATCTTTGGGCTAAGCCCATTTAACTCACCCAGCAATTGTCTTACTTCTAAGTCGAAGACAATCTCAATGTCTTTATCTACGTGTAGAAAAACCACACCATTTGTACATGAAAAACACAAGGTACTTGATACAGTCTGCTGTAAAAAGTACAACTGAACACTGACCCACTTCAGTAAGGTGCCAAAAGATTCGGAATTGAGCCAGGCATCGGCAGCTGTTGAAAAATTGCAAATTTCCTTGGTTTCCATGGAGTAAGAGCCGTTGCTGTGCACGTGATTATGACATAAATGATCATTCAATTGTCACTACAGCCAAAAGTATTGGTCGGAGAGCAACGCGGTTTGCACCATTCGATTTCTCGTCACAAAATACGTCGAATTAGCCTCTTACCAGCAGCACTGGGACAATTTTTCCAATTTTGCATTTTTGCCTGGTCTTTTTGTTAATTGAAATCAGCTACACTGTACTATGTACCATCGCGACTGGTCCTTATTATATTCAACTTTTGACGATAAGTTATGTGCCCTTCGGTAGCCCAGAAGACGTCAAATCTTTGGCTAAGCCCATTTAACTCACCCAGCAATTGTCTTACTTCTAAGTCCAAGACAATCTCAAGTCTTTATCTACGTGTAGAAAAACCAGACCATTTGTACATAAAAAACAAAAGGTACTTGATACAGTCTGCTGTAAAAAGTACAACTGAACACTGACCCACTTCAGTAAGATGCCAAAAGATGCGGAATTGAGCCAGGCATCGGCAGCTGTTGAAAAATTGCAAATTTCCCTGGTTTCCATGGAGTAAGAGCCGTTGCTGGGCACGTGATTATGACATAAATGATCATTTAATTGTCGCTACAGCTAAAAGTATTGGTCGGAGAGCAACGCGGATTGCACCATTCGATTTCTCGTCACAAAATACGTCGGATTAGCCTTTTACTAGTAGCACTGGAACAGTTTTTCCACTTTTGCATTTTTGCCTGGTCTTTTTGTTAATTGAAACCGGCTACACTGTACTCTGTACAATCGCGACTGGTCATTACTATATTCAACTTTTGACTATAAGTTATGTGCCCTTCGGTAGCCCAGAAGACATCAAATCTTTGGGCTAAGCCCATTTAACTCACCCAGCAATTCCCTTACTTCTAAGTGCAAGACAATCTCACTGTCTTTATCTACGTGTAGAAAAACCACACCATTTGTACGTGAAAAACACAAGGTACTTGATACAGTCTGCTGTAAAAAGTACAACTGAACACTGACCCACTTCAGTAAGGTGCCAAAAGATGCGGAATTGAGCCAGGCATCGGCAGCTGTTGAAAAATTGCAAAATTCCCTGGTTTTCCATGGAGTAAGAGCCGTTGCTTGGCACGTCATTATGACATCAATTTTCATTGAATTGTCGCTACAGCCAAAAGTATTGGTCGGAGAGCAACGCGGTTTGCACATTCGATTTCTCGTCACAAAATACGTCGGATTAGCCTCTTACCAGCAGCACTGGAACAGTTTTTCCACTTTTGCATTTTTACCTGGTCTTTTTGTTAATTGAAATCAGCTACACTGTACTCTGTACAATCGCGACTGGTCATTACTATATTCAACTTTTGACTATAAGTTATGTGCCCTTCGGTAGCCCAGAAGACCTGAAATCTTTGGGCCAAGCCCATTTAACTCACCCAGCAATTGTCTTACTTCTAAGTGCAAGACAATCTCAATGTCTGTATCTACGTGTAGAAAAACCACACCATTTGTACATGAAAAACACAAGGTACTTGATACAGTCTGCTGTAAAAAGAACAACTAAACACTGACCCACATTTATAATGTGCCAAAAGATGCGGAATTGGGCCAGGCATCGGCAGCTGTTGAAAATTGCAAATATATCTGGTTTCCATGGAGTAAGAGCCGTTGCTGGGCACGTGATTATGATATCAATATTCATTGAATTGTCGCTACAGCCAAAAGTATTGGTCGGAGAGCAACGCAGTTTGCACCATTGGATTTCTCGTCACAAAATACGTCGGATTAGCCTCTTACCAGCAGCACTGGAACAGTTTTTCCACTTTTGCATTTTTGCCTGGTCTTTTTGTTAATTGAAATCGGCTACACTGTACTATGTACCATCGTGACTGGTCATTACTATATTCAACTTTTGACTATATGTTATGTGCCCTTCGGTAGCCCAGAAGACGTCAAATCTTTGGGCTAAGCCCATTTAACTCACCCAGCAATTGTCTTACTTCTAAGTCGAAGACAATCTCAATGTCTTTATCTACGTGTAGAAAAAACCACACATTTGTACATGAAAAACACAAGGTACTTGATACAGTCTGCTGTAAAAAGTACAACTGAACACTGACCCACTTCAGTAAGGTGCCAAAAGATTCGGAATTGAGCCAGGCATCGGCAGCTGTTGACAAATTGCAAATTACCCCTGGTTTCCATGGAGTAAGAGCCGTTGCTACGCACGTGATTATGGCATAAATGATAATTCAATTGTCGCTACAGCCAAAAGTATTGGTCGGAGAGCAACGCGGTTTGCACCATTCGATTTCTCGTCACAAAATACGTCAGATTAGCCTCTTACCAGCAGCACTGGAACAGTTTTTCCACTTTTGCATTTTTGCCTGGTCTCTTTTTGTTAATTGAAATCGGCTACACTGTACTCTGTACAATCGCGACTGGTCATTACTATATTCAACTTTTGACTATAAGTTATGTGCCCTTCGGTAGCCCAGAAGAGCTGAAATCTTTGGGCTAAGCCCCATTAGCTCACCCAGCAATTGCCTTACTTGTAAGTGCAAGACAATCTCAATGTCTTTATCTACGTGTAGAAGAAACCACACCATTTGTACATGAAAAAACACAAGGTACCTGATACAGTCTGCCTTTAAAAATTACAACTAAACACTGACCCACATTAATAAGGTGCCAAAAGATGCGGAATTGGGCCAGGCATCGGCAGCTGTAAAAAATTGCAAATATCCTGGTTTGCCATGGAGTAAGAGCCGTTTGCTGGGCACGTGATTATGACATCAATATTCATTGAACTGTCGCTACAGCCAAAAGTATAGGTCGGAGAGCAACGCGGTTTGCACCATTCGATTTCTCGTCACAAAATACGTCGATTAGCCTCTTACTAGTAGCACTGGAACAGTTTTTCCACTTTTGCATTTTTACCTGGTCTTTTTGTTAATTGAAATCGGCTACACTGTACTCTGTACAATCGCGACTGGTCATTACTATATTCAACTTTTGACTATAAGTTATGTGCCCTTCGGTAGCCCAGAAGACGTCAAATCTTTGGGCTAAGCCCATTTAACCCACCCAGCAATTGTCTTACTTCTAAGTGCAAGGACAATCTCAATGTCTGTATCTACGTGTAGAAAAACACCACCATTTGTACATAAAAAACACAAGGTACTTGATACAGTCTGCTGTAAAAAGTACAACTAAACACTGACCCACATTAATAATGTGCCAAAAGATGCGGAATGGGCCAGGCATAGCAGCTGTTGACAAATTGCAAAATTCCCTGGTTTTCCATGGAGGAAGAGCTGTTGCTGGGCACGTCATTATGACATCAATTTTCATTGAATTGTCGCTACAGCCAAAAGTATTGGTCGGAGAGCAACGCGGTTTGCACCATTCGATTTCTCGTCACAAAATACGTCGGATTAGCCTCTTACCAGCAGCACTGGAACAGTTTTTCCACTTTTGCATTTTTACCTGGTCTTTTGTTAATTGAAATCGGCTACACTGTACTCTGTACAATTGCGACTGGTCATTACTGTATTCAACTTTCTGACTATAAGTTATGTGCCCTTCGGTAGCCCAGAAGACCTGAAATCTTTGGGCTAAGCCATTTAACTCACCAGCAATTGTCTTACTTCTAAGTCCAAGACAATCTCAATGTCTGTATCTACGTGTAGAAAAACCACACCATTTGTACATAAAAAACACAAGGTACTTGATACAGTCTGCTGTAAAAAGTACAACTAAAACACTGACCCACATTTATAATGTGCCAAAAGATGCGGAAATGGGCCAGCATAGGCAGCTGTTAAAAAATTGCAAATATCCCTGGGTTTCCATGAAGTAAGAGCCGTTGCTGGGCACGTGATTATGACATCAATATTCATTGAATTGTCGCTACAGCCAAAAGTATTGGTCGGAGAGCAACGCGGTTTGCACCATTCGATTTCTCGTCACAAAATACGTCGGATTAGCCTCTTACTAGTAGCACTGGAACAGTTTTTCACTTTTGCATTTTGCCTGGTCTTTTTGTTAATTGAAATCGGCTACACTGTACTATGTACCATCGCGACTGGTCATTACTATATTCAACTTTTGACTATATGTTATGTGCCCTTCGGTAGCCCAGAAGACGTCAAATCTTTGGCTAAGCCATTTAACTCACCCAGCAATTGTCTTACTTTTTACTTCTAAGTCGAAGACAATCTCAATGTCTTTATCTACGTGTAGAAAAACCACACCATTTGTACATGAAAAACACAAGGTACTTGATACAGTCTGCTGTAAAAGTACAACTGAACACTGACCCACTCAGTAAGGTGCCAAAAGATTCGGATTGAGCCAGGCATCGGCAGCTGTTGAAAAATTGCAAATTTCCTTGGTTTCCATGGAGTAAGAGCCGTTGCTGTGCACGTGATTATGACATAAATGATCATTCAATTGTCACTACAAGCCAAAAGTATTGGTCGGAGAGCAACGCGGTTTGCACCATTCGATTTCTCGTCACAAAATACGTCGAATTAGCCTCTTACCAGCAGCACTGGGACAATTTTTCCAATTTTGCATTTTTGCCTGGTCTTTTTGTTAATTGAAATCGGCTACACTGTACTATGTACCATCGCGACTGGTCCTTATTATATTCAACTTTTGACGATAAGTTATGTGCCCTTCGGTAGCCAGAAGACGTCAAATCTTTGGGCTAAGCCCATTTAACTCACCCAGCAATTGTCTTACTTCTAAGTCCAAGACAATCTCAAAGTCTTTATCTACGTGTAGAAAAACCAGACCATTTGTACATAAAAAACAAAAGGTACTTGATACAGTCTGCTGTAAAAAGTACAACTGAACACTGACCCACTTCAGTAAGATGCCAAAAGATGCGGAATTGAGCCAGGCATCGGCAGCTGTTGAAAAATTGCAAATTTCCCTGGTTTCCCATGGAGTAAGGAGCCGTTGCTACGCACGTGATTATGACATAAATGATCATTTAATTGTCGCTACAGCTAAAAGTATTGGTCGGAGAGCAACGCGGATTGCACCATTCGATTTCTCGTCACAAAAATACGTCGGATTAGCCTTTTACTAGTAGCACTGGAACAGTTTTTTCCACTTTTGCATTTTTGCCTGGTCTTTTTGTTAATTGAAACCGGCTACACTGTACTCTGTACAATCGCGGACTGGTCATTACTATATTCAACTTTTGACTATAAGTTATGTGCCCTTCGGTAGCCCAGAAGACATCAAATCTTTGGGCTAAGCCCATTTAACTCACCCAGCAATTCCCTTACTTCTAAGTGCAAGACAATCTCACTGTCTTTATCTACGTGTAGAAAAACCACACCATTTGTACGTGAAAAACAACAAGGTACTTGATACAGTCTGCTGTAAAAAGTACAACTGAACACTGACCCACTTCAGTAAGGTGCCAAAAGATGCGGAATTGAGCCAGGCATCGGCAGCTGTTGAAAAATTGCAAAATTCCCTGGTTTCCATGGAGTAAGAGCCGTTGCTTGGCACGTCCATTATGACATCAATTTTCATTGAATTGTCGCTACAGCCAAAAGTATTGGTCGGGAGAGCAACGCGGTTTGCACCATTCGATTTCACGTCACAAAATACGTCGGATTAGCCTCTTACCAGCAGCACTGGAACAGTTTTTCCACTTTTGCATTTTTACCTGGTCTTTTTGTTAATTGAAATCAGCTACACTGTACTCTGTACAATCGCGACTGGTCATTACTATATTCAACTTTTGACTATAAGTTATGTGCCCTTCGGTAGCCCAGAAGACCTGAAATCTTTGGGCCAAGCCCATTTAACTCACCCAGCAATTGTCTTACTTCTAAGTGCAAGACAATCTCAATGTCTTTATCTACGTGTAGAAAAACCACACCATTTGTACATGAAAAACACAAGGTACTTGATACAGTCTGCTGTAAAAAGTACAACTACAACACTGACCCACATTTATAATGTGCCAAAAGATGCGGAATTGGCCAGGCATCGGCAGCTGTTGAAAAATTGCAAATATATCTGGTTCCATGGAGTAAGAGCCGTTGCTGGGCACGTGATTATGATATCAATATTCATTGAATTGTCGCTACAGCCAAAAGTATTGGTCGGAGAGCAACGCAGTTTGCACCATTCGATTTCTCGTCACAAAATACGTCGGATTTAGCCTCTTACCAGCAGCACTGGAACAGTTTTTCCACTTTTGCATTTTTGCCTGGTCTTTTTGTTAATTGAAATCGGCTACACTGTACTATGTACC